>NC_056435.1:53548437-53848437 GCF_018296145.1 Oncorhynchus tshawytscha
TTATAATGTAACCAGACTTCACTATATCATTAGGGGTGTAGTATATCCTATAGGACACCAAATTTGATCAGAGGGCGACACCTTCATGGCACGCCGATGACACGGACGGTCATCACTTGCTTGACTGTAACTTTATCATATAAGCATTAATTGGGGGTCAAACAAAGCTAGCTAGATAGCCAATGAGCTGGGCTTTATGGGAGTATCTGGAAACCCTGTATCTGTTGCAAAGTGTAGCTGCTAACCTTGTGTGACAGCAAGCCTTTTCCTTTTGGACAAAATTATAAGAATATGGAGAGTTATGAAGTTATGAAAAATTGGTGTTTTCAAATGTTGAACTTATAATATGGCCTCTAATACTGGAAAAGCTACATCAAAGTCCAAGTATACAGATTTGACAATATTCTTGCAGAAAAATGTAACGTGAATGTCTCCTTCACAATTTGCCTAAATGTACCTGGGTGACTTCACACTAAAAGTCATGTAGTTTGCTCATACTTCAAGTTATCTGTCTGAAACTTTGCACATACACTGCTGCTATCCTGTGGACACCATTGGAATTACAACCAGAGTGATGGTTAGATTTGGGGCCTTTTTGTTGCATTTCAAAATTGTGGTAAAAAAACTGTTGTTTTTTCCATTGTATTTTCTTCTACCAGATCTATTGTGTTATATTCTCCTAGAATCAGAGTCCTTCTAATGCTTTGTGTCTCTCTGGACATTTCCTATACCTTTCCTAGACTATTCCTTTATATTTTTTCACTTACCAACCATTGTGAAGAGATGCTATATAATTAAATAGATAACTTTACTGCTAAATAAAGATGTGAGTGCCTTTTAGTGCAGTTGTGTATTCTGTACATGTATGTACAGCCTTTGTGTCTCTCTAGAAAAGACCATACCTGTCTCTCCACTACCAACTAACCAACTGATCTTGACTTGGTTGTTGAGACAAAAGGTTTTGTATTAACCTAGCCAATGTATCACTGCTTTGTCATCTTTATAAGTATATACTGTATTCTAGGCTTGGTTCATCCTATATAACTACTGCTGTACACAGCTTTTCTATTAATATACTGTATATACACACCATTCACATACATATATATGCTAAAAAAATATAAATGGAATATATAAACGTATGCATCAATTTCAACAATTTTACTGCGTTACAGTTCATATGAGGTAATCAGTCAATTTAAATAAATTCATTAGGCCCTAAACTATGGATTTCACGTGACTGGGCAGGGGCACCCACAGCTGCACCCATAGCTGCGATAAGAGCCTAATGAATTTATTTCAACCAAGACCCAGACAATCAGTATGAGTTTTTCCCAACAGTTGGGATTTATTACAGACTCTTTGTTTATAAACTCAGAAAAAAAAGAAATGTCCTCTCACTGTCAACTACGTTTATTTTCAGCAAACTTAACATTTGTAAATATTTGTATGAACATAACAAGATTCAACAACTGAGACAAAAACTGAACAAGTTCCACAGACATGTGACTAACAGAAGTGGAATAATGTGTCCCGGAACAAGGGGAGGGGGTCAAAATCAAAAGTAACAGTCAGTATCTGGTGTGGCCACCAGCTGCATTAAGTACTGCAGTGCATCTCCTCCTCATGGACTTCACCAGATTCACCAGTTCTTACTGTTAGATGTTACCTAACTCTTCCACCAAGGCACCTGCAAGTTCCCGGACATTTCTGGGGGGAATGGCCCTAGCCCTCCCCTTCTGATCCAACAGGTCCCAGACGTGCTCATTGGGATTGAGATCCCTTCGCTGGCCATGGCACACTGACATTCCTGTCTTGCAAGAAATCACGCACAGAATGAGCAATATGGCTGGTGGTAAAGTCATGCTGCAGGAAGGGTACCACATGAGGGAGGAGGATGTCATCCCTGTAACGCACAGCTTTGAGATTGCCTGCAATGACAACAAGCTCAGTCCGATGACACTGTGACACACTTACCCATACTATGACGGACCCTCCACCTCCACCACAGGCCTACAATCCTCAATCCAGCCTCTCTCAGCCTATTGCTGACAGTCTGAGCACTGATGGAGCAATTGTCCATTCCTGGTGTAACTCAGGCAGTTGTTGTTGCTGTCCTGTACCTGTGCAGGTGTTGTTGCACGTGGTCTGCCACTGCGAGGATGATAAGCTGTCCATCCTGTCTCCCTATAGTGCTGTCTTAGGTGTCTCACAGTGCGGACATTGCAATTTATTGCCCTGGCCACATCTGCAGTCCTCATGCCTCCTTGTAGCATGCCTAAGGCATGTTCACACAGATGAGCATGGACCCTGGGTATCTTTCTTTTGGTGTTTTTCAGAGTCAGTAGAAAGGCCTCTTTAGTGTCCTAAGTTTTCATAACTGTGACCTTAATTGCCTACCGTCTGTAAGCTGTTAGTGTATTAATGACTGTTCCACAGGTGCATGTTCATTAAATGTTTATGGTTCATTGAACAAGCATGGGAAACAGTGTTTAAACCCTTTACAATGAAGATTTGTGAAGTTATTTGGATTTTTAAGAATTATATTTGAAAGACAGGGTCCAGAAAAAAAGGCTGTTTCTTTCTTTGCTGAGTTCATATATATAATATACAAGTATATATACAGTTGAAGTCAGAAGTGTACATACACTTAGGTTGGAGTCGTTAAAACTCATTTTCAACCACTCCACACATTTCTTGTTAACAATCTAGTTTTGGCAAGTTGGTTAGGACATCTACTTTGTGCACGACACAAGTAATTTTTACAACAATTGTTGACAGACAGATTATTTCACTTGTAATGCACTGTATCACAATTCCAGTGGGTCAGAAGTTTACATACACTAAGTTGACTGTGCCTTTAAACAGCTTGGAAAATTCCAGAAAATTATGTCATGGCTATAAAGCTTCTAATTGACATCATTTGAGTCAATTTGAGGTGTACCTGTGGATGTATTTCAAGACCTACCTTCAAGCTCAGTGTCGCTTTACTTGACATCATGGGAAAATCAAAAGAAATCAACCAAGACCTCAGAAAAAAAATGTAGACCTCCACAAGTCTGGTTCATCCTTGGAAGCAATTTCCAAAAATGTAATCCCAATAAAAATTCCCTGTCTTAGGTCAGATAGGATCACCACTTTACCCGAAATGTTTGACCCAAGTTAAACAATTTAAAGGCAATGCTACCAAATACTAATTGAGTGTATGTAAACTTCTGACACTCTGGGAGTGTGATGACAGAAATTAAAGCTGAAATAAATCTTTCTCTCTACTATTATTCTGACATTTCACATTCTTAAAATAAAGTGGTGATCTTAACTGACCTAAAACAGGGAACTTTTACTGGGATTAAATGTCAGGAATTGTGAAAAACTGAGGTTAAATGTATTTGGCTAAGGTGTATGTAAACTTCCGAATTCAACTATATATGTATTGTTGAAGTCACCACCACAGGAGATTTTAGTGGTGCGTGCATATCTAATCACCCGCTTTGCTATGAAGCCCCTAAATAAGATCTGGTGCTAATAATTACCTTCAGAAGTCACATAATTAGTTAAATAAAGTCCGCCTCTGTGCAATCTAAGTGTCACATGATCTGTCACATGATCTCAGTATATATATACACCTCTTCTGAAAGGCCCCAGAGTCTGCAACACCACTAAGCAAGGGGAACCACCAAGCAAGCAGCACCGTGAAGATCAAGGAGTTCTCCAAACAAGTCAGGGACAAAGTTGTGGAGAAGTACAGATCAGGGTTGGGTTCTAAAAAAATATCAGAAACTTTGAACATCCCACGGAGCACCATTAAAACCATTATTAAAAAATGTAATGAATATGACACCACAGCAAACCTGCCAAGAGAGGGCCGCCCACCAAAACTCATGGACCAGGCAAGGAAGGCATTAATCAGAGAGACAACAAAGAGACCAAAGATAACCCTGAAGGAGTTGCAAAGCTCCACAGCAGAGATTAGAGTATCTGTCCATAGGACCACTTTAGCCATACACTCCACAGAGCTAGGCTTTACGGAAGGGTGACCAGAAAAAACCCAACACCTCACTTCACCCCAAGAACTCCATCCCTACAGTGACGCATGGTGGTAGCGTCATGCTGTGGGGATGTTTTTCATCAGCAGGGACAGGGAAACTGGTCAGAATTGAAGGAATGATGGATGGTGCTAAATACCTGTTTCAGTCTTCTAGAGATTTGAGACTGGGACGGTGGTCCACCTTCCAGCAGGTCAATGACCCTAAGCGTACTGCTAAAGCAACACTCGAGTGGTTTAAGGGGAAACATTTAAATGTCTTGGAATGGCCTAGTCAAAGCCCAGACCTCAATCCAATTGAGAATCTGTGGTATGACTTAAAGATTGCTGTACACCAGCAGAACCCATCCAACTTGAAGGAGCTGGAGCAGCTTTGCCTTGAAGAATGGGCAAAAATCCCAGGGGCTAGATGTGCCAAGCTTATAGAGACATACCCCAAAAGACTTGCAGCTGTAATTGCTACAAAACGTGGCTCTACAAAGTATTGACTTGGGGGGGTGAATAGTTATGCATGCTCAAGATCTCTTTTTTTGTCTTATATCTTGTTTGATTCACAATACAAAATATTTTGCATCTTCAAAGTGGTAGGCATGTTGTGAAAATCAAATGATACAAACCCCCCACCCCCCAAATCTATTTTAATTCCAGGTTGTAAGGCAACAAAATAGGAAAAATGCCAAGGGGGGGTAATAATTTCGCAAGCCACTGTAATCTGAATACATTCAGTCACTTTGAGATTACTTTCCCCTTAAGAGGCATTAGAACAAGACAGAAATGTATGTTACCAATTGAACGACATCTATTGCAGGATAAATAAATGTTAAGGTTGGCCATATATGGATGTTACATTTTACTTCATGGTTGGTTATGTAGGTTTTTTCTAACCCATCACTTTCTACAACATGTAATAATATGATTAAATTATATCTTTACAATAGTAAAGATATACTTTCCAAAGTATATCAGAATTCCAGTCATTCCAATAAATGTTATACCCCTTGATCTTCAAGAATAGGACTTGAAAATATGGAAGTGCAGATTAGCCATATTAATTTACCTGAGCATAACTCCAAAACAAAGGACTTTTTAGCCAGCCCTACTCTGTTGCTTATGATTTTGTTGCCATGGAGGACTGATTGGGCTCATTGATTTGAGTTGAAAAATAAATGCTGCAGTCATGGAATGTCACACTTTGAGCACTGGAAATGTGAAAAATGTATGCCATATGCTGCATTTGCTATAGGCCTATTGTTGACCTTTTGGTTGGTGACACTTTGATATCGTCATAATATGCAGCTGATTAAAGGGCAAATCCACAGATGAAACAATAACAAAACAGCCTCTGTTTTGGTAAAAAACGGAGGTATGGGCCTGACAAAATGTAACCACTCTCAGATTAATAGACAGAGCTAAGGATGCAAGACTGAGCATCCATGATATCAAAATTATTGTTTTAACCATGTTATGAGGCTATACAGCATTTGTTTACATTTACAATGTTGACAAACATTGGAGAAAAACAAGGTTGTATTTTGGGTTCTCATGGAGTGTGACAGTTGAACTAAGCTCATGAGTCATTTACAAATTATATTCTTCAAGAATCAATGGATTTATACAGTACCAGTCAAAGGTTTGGACACACCTACTCATTCAATGGTTTTTCTTTATTTTTTACTATTTTCTACATTGTAGAATAATAGTGAAGACATCAAAACTATGAAATAACACATATGGATCATGTGTTAACCAAAAAGATGTTAAACAAATGCTGTTCACGCATATGCTGAGCAATTGCTGTGGGAATTACACATGCAGAGATCATCCGTTCACCTACTCTGCAACTCACAAAGACACAGCGGTGGGAACCATACATGCAGAGATCATCCGTTCACCTACTCTGCAACTCACAAAGACACAGCGGTTGGAACCATACATGCAGAGATCATCCGTTCACCTACTCTGCAACTCACAAAGACACAGCGGTTGGAACCACACATGCAGAGATCATCCGTTCACCTACTCTGCAACTCACAAAGACACAGCGGTGGGAACCACACATGCAGAGATCATCCGTTCACCTACTCTGCAACTCACAAAGACACAGCGGTGGGAACCACACATGCAGAGATCATCCGTTCACCTACTCTGCAACTCACAAAGACACAGCGGTGGAACCACACATGCAGAGATCATCCGTTCACCTACTCTGCAACTCACAAAGACACAGCGGTGGGAACCACACATGCAGAGATCATCCGTTCACCTACTCTGCAACTCACAAAGACACAGCGGTGGGAACCACACATGCAGAGATCATCCGTTCACCTACTCTGCAACTCACAAAGACACAGCGGTTGGAACCACACATGCAGAGATCATCCGTTCACCTACTCTGCAACTCACAAAGACACAGCGGTTGGAACCACACATGCAGAGATCATCCGTTCACCTACTCTGCAACTCACAAAGACACAGCGGTTGGAACCACACATGCAGAGATCATCCGTTCACCTACTCTGCAACTCACAAAGACACAGCGGTGGGAACCATACATGCAGAGATCATCCGTTCACCTACTCTGCAACTCACAAAGACACAGCGGTTGGAACCATACATGCAGAGATCATCCGTTCACCTACTCTGCAACTCACAAAGACACAGCGGTTGGAACCACACATGCAGAGATCATCCGTTCACCTACTCTGCAACTCACAAAGACACAGCGGTTGGAACCACACATGCAGAGATCATGTTCACCTACTCTGCAACTCACAAAGACACAGTTGGAACCACACATGCAGAGATCATCCGTTCACCTACTCTGCAACTCACAAAGACACAGCGGTTGGAACCACACATGCAGAGATCATCCGTTCACCTACTCTGCAACTCACAAAGACACAGCGGTTGGAACCACACATGCAGAGATCATGTTCACCTACTCTGCAACTCACAAAGACACAGCGGTGGGAACCATACATGCAGAGATCATCCGTTCACCTACTCTGCAACTCACAAAGACACAGCGGTTGGAACCATACATGCAGAGATCATCCGTTCACCTACTCTGCAACTCACAAAGACACAGCGGTTGGAACCACACATGCAGAGATCATCCGTTCACCTACTCTGCAACTCACAAAGACACAGCGGTTGGAACCAAAAATCTCAAATTTGGACTCATCAGACCAAAGAACAGATTTCCACCAGTCTGATGTCCATTTCTCATGTTTCTTGGCACAAGCATGTCACTTCTTCTTATTGGTGTCCTTTAGTAGTGGTTTCTTTGCAGAAATTCGACCATGAAGACCTGATTCACATCTCCTCTGAACAGCTGATGTTGAGATGTGTGTGTTACTTGAACTCTGTGAAGCATTTATTTGGACTGCAATTTCTGAGGTAACTCTAATGAACTTATCCTCTGCAGCAGAGGTAACTTCCTTTCCTGCGTTTTCCTTTCCTGTGTTTTTTTTTCCACTTCACCAATTTGGAGTATTTTGTGAATGTCCATTACACGAAATCCAAATAAAAATCTACTTAAATGTCAGGTTGTAATGCAACAAAATCTGAAAAACGCCAAGGGGGATGAATACTTTTGCAAGGCATTGTACGTTACCGAGTTTGGGTAATCGAAAAGATACGTTACTGATTACTACTTTGGACAGGTAACTAGTAACTGTAACGGATTACATGTACAAAGTAACCTACCCAACCCTGCCCTTTGACACTCAAGACCTGTCTATTCATTTACAGACCAACCTGTCTACACTCTCCCACCAATCATCTCCCATCGTCCCTGTGCAACAACCTGCCTCCCTGTCAAAACATTTTTGTAATTCATGTCCCAGAGAATAAATAGGGTCTCTGTAATCCCTGCATTGACTTTCCATTCATCAAAGTGAATAGGATTACTACAGGGCTCTCTCAGGCTTTCCATATTCTGTATTCCTGGAAGAGGAATGCACAGGCATGTTGACAGGGATGCCACACTTAAATCCTGTAAATTCATTAGAGCTACGCTATAGATCACTTCTCAACGACAGCTCTGGGACCATGTGGTCCACCTCCTCGTGGTCCACCTCCTCGTGGTCTCTACTAGTCCCTCACACTCTAGAACATATCTCTCTCTGTTTTTCTCTTGTTCTCTCTCTCCCTTTCTCTCAGTATATCCCTTTCTCTCACTATATCCCTCTCTCCATTTCTCTCACTATATCCCTTTCTCTCCCTTTCTTTCTCCGCGTCCCTCTCTTCTTTTCATCCATCTCTCTCTCATTCTCTCTCCCTCTCTCCCTCTGGCCACTCCGCACCCTTTTGAAAGGAGACCCATAACCACCAGTCCCAAACAACCATGTTGTCCACATTAGAGGAATTAGCTTTCAGTTGAATGTTGGCACTTTGGTCTGGCTAATTGAGAAGGGTGATGTTATCTGACATGCCAATTTCACGCTGGAGCACCTCAGAGAGCTGTCTCCATCAGGGGGATCATTGGATTGCATTTTAGCACCATTGTTTGATCTGTAAGAAACCAATAAATAATTAATTATGTGATCTTTACAGTATGTCCACATAAAAGCCAAAGAAAGGCACCTTCACTGTTCTGTATAGGAATATTTTGTTTTACCTTTGATGTTGCTACTTGTGCAGACAGGGACATGTACTATATGCATGTTCAAATGTTTAGTTTGTTTTCTTGTTTGTTTGTTCATGATTTACAATGATTTGACACAATTAACAGCATTTCTCTGCACATAACTACACCTCAGTGTATGTACAGAACCATAAATCAATGTCCAGTCTGTGGGAAATGTACTATCCTTGAACCATGACCTCATTCCCTCCCTCAGTAGCTCTCTTTTTGGAAAGCATCATGATAAACAATCTATTTAGCATACTTTATGTGTATGGGGTTTATTTTATTTTTCCTCTGAGAGATACAAACATTACACAAAGAAATACCAGTACATGGCACAAGTAAGTTTATTTTCGCTGACCCTTTAACGTCTACAGGATCAGTGGGTCCCCCGCGGGACGGTTGAGCTAACACAGGCTAATGTGATTAGCATGAGGTTGGAAGTAAGAACATTTCCCAGGACATACCTGATATTGGCAGAAAGCTTAAATTGTTCATCTAACTGCACTGTCCAATTTACAGTAGCTATTAGTGTGAAATAATACCATGCTATTTTTTGAGGAGTGCGCAAAGTTATGAACTTGAAAATGTATTACTAAACCAATTAGGCACATTTGGGCAGTATTGATACAACATTTTGAACATAAATAAAATGGTTCATTGGATCAGTCTAGAATTTTGCACATACACAGCTGCTGTCTAGTGGCCAAAATCTAAATTGTGCCTGGGCTGGGATAATACATTATCAATCAATCAAACTTCAATCAAATTAATTTATAAAGCCCTTTTTACATAAGCCCATGTCACAAAATGCTGTACAGAAACCCAGCCTAAAACCCCAAACAGCAAGCACTTTATCTTGCATTTCGCAGATGACGGTACAAAGTTTTTTCTTTGTATTATCTTTGATCAGATCTAATTGGTTATATTCTCCTACATTAACTTAACATTTACACAAACTTCAAAGTGTTTCCTTTCAAATGGTATCAAGAATATGCATATCCTTGCTTCAGGGCCTGAGCTACAGGCAGTTAGATTTGGATTAGTTGAAGTGTACCTATTATGAAAATTACAGGCCTCTCTCACCTTTTTAAGTGGGACATCTTGCACAATTGGTGGCTGACTAAATACTTTTTTGCCCCACTGTATCTACACATGCTGTTATGGTTTTCTTGCAGTGAAAGAGAGTCGGACCAAAATGCAGCGTGGTAATTTTGATACATTGTTAATTAACGAATAAACACGAACAATACAAAAACAAGAACCGTAACACGAAAACCTAAACAGCCTATCTTGTGCAAACACACACAGAGACATGAACAATCACCCACAAAACACTCAAAGAATATGGCTGCCTAAATATGGTTCCCAATCAGAGACAACGAGAATCACCTGCCTCTGATTGAGAACCGCCTCAGGCAACCATAGACTTTACAAGACAACCCTACTAAGCCACAATCCCAATACCTACTAAAACCCCAATACAAAAACACACCACAAAATAAACCCATGTCACACCCTGGCCTAACCAAATAAATAAAGAAAACACAAAATACTAAGACCAGGGCGTGACACACGCAAGGTTCTCTGTTGGCACATCACTTGAGCTCGGCAAGTAAAAAGTTCAAGGATAAGATTGTAAGCACAGATGAATGAATGCAGGCTTAACTTCTCTCTCTCTCTCTGTCTCTCTCTCTCTCAATTTAAGGGCTGTATTGGCATGGGAAACACATGTTTACATTACCTAAGCAAGTGAAATAGATAATAAACAAAAGTGATATAAACAATAAGTTCCAAAAGAATAAAGAGATTTCAAATGTCATATTATGTGCAAATAGTTAAAGTACAAAAGGGAAAATAAATAAACATAAACATGGGTTGTATTTACGATGGTGTTTGTTCTTCACTGGTTGCCCTTTTCTTGTGGCAACAGGTCACACATCTTTCTGCTGTGATAGCACACTGTGGCATTTCATCCAATAGACATGGGAGTTTATCTCTCTCTCTCTCTCTGTCTCCCTCCCACTCTGTCTCTTCCTCTCGCCCACTCTCTCTATCAAATGTTACATTATAAAACCACTTATGGTATTGGGGGGCGCTAGCTGTAAAACAGGCAGGATTTAAAAAATATATTTTACTTCAAGCTATTATATTCACAGACCATCAGCCATACAGGGATATCAGCCCACAGTGTAGTGCAGGACTCATAATCCTGACCGCATCTGAATGGGGTCCCCTAGTAACCAGTAATTACATGTTAATGCAACGCAAACATTCTGAGTCATCCTTATTCAAATGGAAATAAAACATTTTTCCATCAAGTGCATTGAGTAGGTAATAAAGAGCTGCACTTGATAACCCTTTCAATACGAAAGCTTTTCTGCATGATGTTGGCTCGCAATGCAAGTGTGTCATGAATTCATTGGGCATTCATTAAAATATGACAAAGATGTTCACATTGTTTCCCTCATCTTGTAGACCAGGGCTTCCCAAACTTTTTCACTCAGGGGCCCCCCGTCCAGCATTGGGGAACATCCCTTGCCCCCCACCCCTTGTGCACAAGCATAAGCCATGTCTATTTCTATGGGCACAAGCGCTGTTCATGACACAAACTGCTCACACCCCTCTTGTTGGTGGAAAACATTTAGCAGGTTTTAAAGCAACATTTCTTGTAATTCTATACCTTTTGCCTTGTCTACTGTGTATTCATGTGATAATTGAGAGACAACTACAGTATATCTATGGGCTAAAAAAACTAAGTAAAAAACGGGGGGGGGGCACACCACTGTTGTAGACACATTGAAAGCTATTGTGGAGGGGAACTAGCTAACTACACAATCAAATGTTGACTCCAACCTCATATCCTCCATCCTCCTTTCCAGTATTACTGCCCAAATAGTGGCTGAAGATTTGGATATGGAAAGATGATTTGGTATTGGTATAACTGTGCTCTGTTGTTTGTTGTGGAGCCAGAATCTGTATACAATGCATCACATGTCTCACCACTTAGACACCCCATCTGACAAGGTCCCTGACCGGCAAACGAGACAACAAACAAAATAAGTAAACAGACATCAGCAAGCTAATGTGAGCTATTCTCTCTCTCCCTCCCCCTCTCTCTATCCCACCCTTTCTCTCTCCCTCTTGCCACCTCTTCCCCCTCTCTCTTCTCTTTCTCTTTCTCTCTCCCACTCTCTCTTTCAAAAAGGTCTAAATTCAGATCAGATTTCTACACACAGATATTGGCAGTATCATTAACTTTGTCAACTTCACCGGCATGCGGCTTCTTGACAATAAAAATGAAAGACCTTTCATAAGTTAAGATAAACCTGAGATCCAATTAAAGCGTGCCCATAAATCACGACTATCACACAGTGTCAGAGCATGGAGCACGCAGAGCAGGCATTAGTGTCAGAAAATCAAATTAGATTCAACTGGGGTCTAAAGAGACAGAGAGAAAGAGAGAGAGACAGACAGTGAGAGTGAAACAGAGAGACAACCCCAAAGATCTGAGGGAAGATCAGATTCAGAGAAGCATCCACAACCAAATCAAACCGAGACATCTTTTTATTTAAAATGATCATGTTAAAAAAATCTCCACCTATTGGTAATGAAGTCTTAAGTTCCAGGAACTAGAGGTTCATATTCCAGTAGCTAGAGGTGCAATGGTAGCAGATAATATGCAGAGTGTCTATTTTGTATTGCTCAGATATCTTCACCTATTGGTCATGGAGTCTCAGCTGTGTCCGTGGTACTGAACTGACGGTTTATATATATATTTTTGTTCATGATGCTAAATGGTCTATGGGACTGAATTTGATGCCTGACATGGGTGCTGTCCATGAATATTGTCACACTCTTCAAACTGAATGACCTATGTATCAAGAGACTTGCCTCCAGTTGTCTACTGAGCACATAAAGCATGACACCATTGTACTATGCATGTTTCATTCCTACTTGTTCTGTGCTGACAGTGAAGCATTTTAATATAATTGACTTGTTTCTGGGAGGATGTTTTGCATGTCTTTGCCCTCACTTGCATTGAATTACAAACCATGGTTATGGCTGTACTGTAGGTTTGCATAAATGTCCATTTTACATTTCAATGTCAAGGGCATTTAAACATGTGGCTGTGCGTATGAAACATCCCGGCAAACAGGAGACATCCTGAGGACATTCAGTGACACTCCCATTAGGTCCCTTAGGGGTTTTGGCTCAACATTGTCCTATTGACCTTCTGAGAACGTTCTAAGAATGTTGCGTGATGGTCCCAAGGGAATATTCTCTGGAGGGCCTTTGTCTTGTCCCCAGGATGCCACTGAGGACCATGTCAGGAACTTTTTAGGACATTCTCAGGACTTTCATCTTACTAGTCCTTAGCGTGATGGTCACAAGGGAATAAATAGCCTAATCTTCATGACTAATGTTCAAACTTTGACGTCATCAGTATCCAGGTTCTAGTCTAAAGCTTCTAAAAATGTTAAGCATAACCGTGTTCTAGGAGCTCTCAACTAGCCTTACACTTCACAGATTAGTGTGTTTTTTCTGTTGGTGTAACCTCAAATTTAGTTTCCATGCAAATATTTTACCACACTGCTCACAGGCACTGCTCTTTTACATGAGTGAATCCTTTGCAGAAGGTTAGAAAGGTGTAGGCATGTTCATTTACAATTCTCAGCTACACGCTTAGCACCTTCTTTTCTATCCAGAACCTGAAAGGGTTATTCTGTTGTCCACATATGAGAACCCTTTCGACAGAGGGTTCTACATGGAACCCAGAAAGGTTCTACCTGCAATTAAAAAGGGTTCTAACTGGAACCAAAAAGGATTATTCTATGGGGACAGGTGAAGAACCCTTTTGGAACCCTTTTTTCTAAGAGTGTAGTGTACAAGGAAAAGGAAACAGCATACAAACAGACTTTAGTCAACCAAAATGCATATACAATATTGTTTGTATTATTGAAAGAAACATTTGATTGACCTACAGTGGCTCAATGTTCCGAATTTGTATGTGGACATGCATGACATTTGCAAGAAAAATGCACACAGAGTACCACAAACATGCTATAAGAACATCATCAATGAATCCAAAAAACAATGTGTTTTAGCATAGGGTAAAAAGGATCTGCGGAAAAGTTGTGTTTTGCACCCAGGTGACGTAAATATGTCTGCCATTGCACTGCAATGCTCCAAGCAGATACTGTGGAGGGGGAGGCTAGTGTTAGTCTCTATGTTGTTGAGTTTCTTGAGGATCTGCTTATCCAGAATGCTCTCTAGATTGTCCTGGTGGGTGCCGGTGGTAGATTCAGCCTTCTTTATGATTTTGTTCAGCCTGTTGACATCATCTCTTTTCTTCAGCAACAACAATAACTTCTCCATGACCCAAGTTAAAACAATGTAGCTAGAGGATGAACAAACATAATGTTGTTTTCAACTGCAGCAACTCCTCTCCTTCCACAACCCTCATACTGTATTAGCTACTGTATACACAGCAGTATACCATGCATAGTCAGTGAATACCTGTGTCTCACCTTTTGTCTTGGTATTGCATGATGTTTTCCTTGATATAGAAGAGGTGGGAATAAAATGGTCAATCTTTTTATCTCATTTTGTCAAACAAACAGGAAATAATGCATAAATTGTTAGCATCTCCCACTGCTTTCTAACTCCCAGTTTAATACAGTATATGTTTAATATGAGGTGTTAATTGTTGTTATCTGTTACATCTTCTTTGGGGAGATAAAAACCACACACAAAGGAGAACAATCCATTATTTACTATTCCACATTTTAATTTGAGATCAGGGTGAGATGGTGTCTCAGCAGTGTACTGTACATCTTTCATTGAGAGTATTTGAACTTTTTGTATTGTTTGTTGGTTTGGCAATGCCACTGTCAGCCAGAGAAATATGTTGAGAAGGATTATCACCACAGCAAGCAAGGTACTTGGAGTCAAACAGACAGGCCTGGATGAAATCTTTAAGTTCAGGGTCCTCCGCAAGACTCACAAAATCATTTTAGACCCAAGTCACCCCCTGTACTCGGACTTTGAACTACTCCCCTCTGGGAGCAGGTATAGAGCACCCCTCACCAGGAAAAACAGAACGAGACAATTATTTGTGCCAGGTGTGATATCCCTCATCAATAGCTCAGGCTAATGTTCCTATCGACCCAGTTAGACCAGCAGGCTAGTCTCTTTTTATTGGTATGTAACTGTTATGAAAGATGTATTGTCAATTTGTTTTGTATTTGAACTGCACTTTAAACATGTACATGACACTGCAACAACATTCCCACATGGGGACAATAAAGTCAGTAAAGTAAGATGGTGTCTCAGCAGTGTGCAGTAAGATGGTGTCTCAGCAATGTGCAGTAAGATGGTGTCTCATCAGTAAAATGGTGTCTCAGCAGAATGCAGTAAGATGACGTCCCAGCAGTATGACAGTGTCTCAGCAGTAAGATGGTGCACCAGCAGTATGAAGTAAGATGGTGGCTCAACAATAAGATGGTACCTCAGCAGTAAGATGGTGTCTCAACAGTAAGATGGTACCTCAGCAGTAAGATGGTGTCTCAGCAGTAAGATGGTGTCTCAGCAGTGTGCAGTAAGATGGTGTCTCAGCAGTAAAATGACGTCCCAGCAGTATGACAGTGTCTCACCAGTAAGATGGTGCACCGGCAGTATGAAGTAAGATGGTGGCTCAACAATAAGATGGTACCTCAGCAGTAAGATGGTGTCTCAACAGTAAGATGGTACCTCAGCAGTAAGATGGTTTCTCAGAAGTATGCAGTAAAATGGTGTTTCAGCGTGTAGTTTGAGAAATGTTTATTAACTTACTGTGACTGTATTATGTGGTTGTCTAACCTAGCTATCTAAAGATGAGTGCACTAACTGTAAGTCGCTCTGGAGAAGAGCATCTGCTAAATTACAAAAATGTCCAATGTAAATGTATAAGCTTTATAAATAGTTGTTATAAGACATTTTAAAGGTTAATGCATACTTATATCAAGTTATAAAGCATTATAGCGGCAGTCTATAAGTAAAGTTTGCAGTAAAAAGCATGAGCTGACGCACAAACAAAAATTTTGTAGAAGTGCTTACTACAATAAACTATATGAAAATAAAGAAAGTTGCACACTCTATACACAGTATGTGCCCTACAATTGAATGGGTAAACCTTATTATCTTTATGGCTGAAGAAGGCACTGCGTTGCCAAAACATTGGTCATGAGGTTTAGGCCAACCCACTAAATTGTTGGGAGCATATATCGAGTGTTCGAATTTCTTTCGTGTATATAAGTAAAGTGTGAACATGAGTTACATAGACGAGATCCCTGTAAATGCTGTTGAGCTCCTATGTTATTAAGACATTATTAAAGCTCATACACACTTTTAACAAGTTATGAAGACAACAAGGTTTATATAAACCCCTGTTGAAACCAATTGCTAGTCTAGAAGCAAGGGGGAATATTGTGTTAGTTGAAGCCTTATTGATTTTTAGCCAATCAGCATTCAGGATCCAAATTAAACAATGCTACCTTATATAATGTTTACATACCCTACATTATTCATCTCATATGCATACATATATACTGTACTCTATATCATCGACTGCATCCTTATGTAATACATGTATCACTAGCCACTTTAACTATGCCACTTGGTTTACATACTCATCTCATATGTATATACTGTACTCGATATCATCTACTGTATCTTGCCTATGCTGCTCTGTACCATCACTCATTCATATATCCTTATGTACATATTCTTTATCCCCTTACACTGTGTATAAGACAGTAGTTTTTTTGGAATTGTTAGTTAGATTACTTGTTCGTTATTACTGCATTGTCGGAACTAGAAGCACAAGCATTTCGCTACACTCGCATTAACATCTGCTAACCATGTGTATGTGACAAATAAAATTTGATTTGATTTGATTTGAAATTACCCAGTTTATAATAAGTAAACGAGCTTCATGAGTAAAATTAATTGTAAATTCTGTTGAGCCCCTACCTTATATCAATATTGATCATCAATGGTACAGTAGTGTTGAACCCAGTCTGTACTTATTTGGTCTATCTACTGTACATGTGTTATTGCTCTCAGGTTCCATCTCTGAAGTCAGAAACCCTTCACCCATTAGAAGGGATGACAGCATGACTGAAGCATAAATTACATACATTATTACTATGTATTACACTCCTGTCTTAAATATTTACTGTCCACGGTTCAGCACGAAGTGGAGGCTGATAGTTATGGTTCCAATAAAACCTACAGTATGTGTCTGGCAGCTCCGATTGAGGAACACATGCGCGCACACACACACTTGCATTTACTGTATGTTTACATCATCCTACCCGGAGTACATATAGCCCCAGAACCCCCTACTCCATTTGTCAATATCAATAGCCATCTTTTCTTTCAAGGACATGTGAAGGAAGGGTGGACCAGAACACACAGAGCCGCTGGTTGAAGCTAATTATGCTGATGCTTGAAGGGACACTTAAAGACTTGGGTTGTTAGCTTTCATAAAGGTCTGCCTGTCCTCTGAGTCATGTTCTGTTCTGCCTGTCCCCTGGTTGATGTACTGGTCTGCCTGTCCCCTAAGTGATGCTCTGTTCTGCCTGTCCTCTGAGTGATGTTCTGTTCTGCCTGTCCCCTGAATGATGTTCTGTTCTGCCTGTCCCCTGGGTGATGTACTGGTCTGCCTGTCCCCTAGGTGATGTTCTGGTCTGCCTGTCCCCTGGGTGATGTTCTGTTCTACCTATCCCCTGGGTGATGTTCTGTTCTGCCTGTCCCCTGGGTGATGTTCTGTTCTGCCTGTCCCCTGGGTGATGTTATGTTCTGCCTGTCCCCTGGGTGATGATCTGGTCTGCCTGTCCCCTGAACGATGTTCTGTTCTACCTGTCTCCTCAAAGTATTTTCAACAAACCGATACTGTATATGGACAGGACCTCTATAGATATCAGCAGTCAGGGGGGGGGTCGATCGATGGGTAGGGGAGTAGAGTACTATAAATATGTACATGTCCTAGGAGTCCAGTGATGTATGGGGTGGAGGAGGGGAAGGGGGCAGTATGTATGTGGTGAGGTGAGTGTGAGGAAGTATTATAATGAGGTAATTTGGTGTCAGACTGCAAACATAAAATACAATTTAGTCAGTACTGTCTGTTTATGTGTCCACAGCTAGCTTGCATACAATAGATGTTTCTCTTGCATCTCTATCAGGCATAGTCACATAGCATATTATGATTTGAACAGAATCAGAGAGATCAAATACCATAAGCCAATGGAGGGATAGACTACATTATCTGCTTTTCCAGTTTCCACTTTCATTCATCTGATGACTGTTATTTATCTAATCAACTAACTATGTTTAATTGTTACCTGATTAAATTAATCATGTAAAAATTCATTCATTAGGATTTTGGGCACCACGACAGTGGAATTCAACTCTAAAGGTCTTTACCTGTCACATCCATAAAACAGTCAAAATATTGAATCATAACCTCTCATCAT
This sequence comes from Oncorhynchus tshawytscha, assembly GCF_018296145.1. NCBI lineage: Eukaryota > Metazoa > Chordata > Actinopteri > Salmoniformes > Salmonidae > Oncorhynchus > Oncorhynchus tshawytscha. The sequence continues at coordinate 53,566,631 of NC_056435.1, forward strand.
ATCATCATTCTGAACAGTCGTAACCTTCTTGGACATGCAAAAACCCCAGCCTTACTCATGATTCAGTACTGCACAAATGTATTTCCTTCCTAACTAAATCAAATTCAATTCAAATCAAATGTATTTATATAGCCCTTCATACATCAGCTGATATCTCAAAGTGCTGTACAGAAACCCAGCCTAAAACCCCAAACAGAAAGCAATGCAGGTGTAGAAGCACGGTGGCTAGGAAAAACTCCCTAGAAAGGCCAAAGTCTAGGAAGAAACCTAGAGAGGAACCAGGCTATGTGGGGTGGCCAGTCCTCTTCTGGCTGTGCCGGGTGGAGATTATAACAGAACATGGCCATGATGTTCAAATGTTCATAAATGACCAGCATGGGCCAATAATAATAATGATAATAATAAGGCAGAACAGTTGAAACTGGAGCAGCAGCACGGCCAGGTGGACTGGGGACAGCAAGGAGTCATCATGTCAGGTAGTCCTGAGGCATGGTCCTAGGGCTCAGGTCCTCCGAGAGAGAGAAAGAAAGAGAGAATTAGAGAGCACACTTAAATTCACACAGGACACCGAATAGGACAGGAGAAGTACTCCAGATATAACAAACTGACCCCAGCCCCCCAACACATAAACTACTGCAGCATAAATACTGGAGGCTGAGACAGGAGGGGTCAGGAGACACTGTGACCCCATCAGAGGACACCCCCGGACAGGGCCAAACAGGAAGGATATAACCCCACCCACTTTGCCAAAGCTCAGCCCCCACATTACTAGAGGGATATCTTCAACCACCAACTTACCATCCTGAGACAAGGCTGAGTATAGCCCACAAAGATCTCCGCCACGGCACAACCAAAGGGGGGGGGGGGCCAACCCAAATAACACAGAATAAACATACAAGCTTTATACATGAGAAAAAGGTCTGACAATATATGATGGTTTGTTACACAGAAAATAAAGAGGTGGTGAAGAGAGAGAGAGAAAAAAAGGGACACTTATCGTTGATACATTTTAGAACATTCTTACAGTAATCATATACATTGGAATAAGAAGTCATAATTGTATTTACGTTACGTGTGAATCCCTTCGTTCTCCGTTAATCTCTGTCGGATCCAGCCCTCCTTAGGAAGGTTGTTGGCCTTTCAGCGACAAGCTTGTATGGCTCTGATAGACCCCTTTTGGACAATCTTCTACTGTTGTTCACTCTGAAAGATATCTAGGCAGCCGTGTCGACGGTTCCCATTGGTGATATGGTGATTTGAGAAGAGTAGTACAGTAGGATGATTTGATGAGTTTCCTTTCTAGATATTTGACTTGGGACAACTAATCAGCTGTATCAGTGATTGTCCGTGAGGGGAGTTCTCTCCTCTCTCCACCTTGTGTTGACAGTCAGAGTTTTAACCACGTTACACTCACAGCTGCAGCCTGGTGGTGTTATGGTCTAGTCTGGGAGGTGAGCTGATTTTCTCCACCTCATGTTGAGGTTCATAGTTCCAACCATTTCAAACATGTAGGCTACCGCCTCACGTTTTTCTGGTCTAATGTTAATTTCTGTTACCAAGCCTTTTATGCACTCTGGCCTAAGCAGACGGTTCTGTCAGTCTGACACACTCTCTGACCTCACTTGCGGCGTGGCTACCTCCTATGCACAGTTTATAAGAGATAGGGATGTGATTTTAGGAGGTATGAGAGAATCTATCTTAACAAACATACTTTCATCGTTTTTCAAATACAATGTTAAGGATGGAGACTTCATACCTGTAGTGTAAATACTTTTCAAGTTACAGTATTTACTTTATAACCTTGTTAATGACATCACTAAATTAAAATCCAATACGACATTTGTTTTCTATAGATCATCTCTGACCATTCCCCCAGATTCTTGTGTTAGAAATATTGTTCCAGTATTCACTTTTTGAACGTGTTAAAGTTTTGGCGGGAAAATGTCTGTTGACAAATAACATTCCGTTGGATTTTACTGAAGGGGAAAAGAGAGAGTCCTGTTCTTTAATTTACGACAGAGTGTGTACTGTCACCCACCAGCTCCCTCCTCCCCTTTTCTGTGGGTGAGAGAGGTCTAGTTACTGTCAACCATTGCCAAGCTGATCTGACCCATTGGATCCTCACAGAACATTCAAGACACCAGCAAATTATTTATATTCTTGCATGATGATATATTTAAAAAAAAATGCTGCGGAAGTTTTGAAATCTCAACAGGGATTCTAGCCTCCACATTTGATTTGATCAGTATAGCAACAGGTTTCATCTAATGTTTCTAAACTAGTGCAATGCACACAATATAACATCTCAATTCGTTTTTTTGTTTCCAACTGATATGTTTTGGGTCCACTTATCTCTGCATGGGATATGTAGCTTTTCTCTTTTAAACAAAACTGGTTTTCTCAATCTGGTCTTTACAGATGATTCCGGAGCTTAGCGGGATTCAAACCAGGATGCTGGCAATTACCCTGTTAAGCATGTTGAGTCCCAATTGGGAACCAGCCCTCCCACCGTCAGCTGGAATGTGGCGCATGGAACGCAAAAAATATTCTTAAAAATATTTAAACCTCCACACATTAACAAGTCCAATAGCTCAAATGAAAGATAAACAACTTGTTTATCTAGCCAGCAAGTCAGATTTCTAAAATGTTTTACGGCGAAAACATAGCACATATTTATGTCAAACCACCACCGAAGACACACCGAAGACCAAGCTAATTTCCATAGCCAAATTCCACAAAATATGCAATCACCAAACGCAGGATTAAAAGAAAAATTGCACTAACCTTTTGAAATCTTCATCAGATGACAGTAATAACATGTTACAGTACATTTTTTTTTCAATAATATGCTATATATATCCATAAATCTGTTTACAATGACGGCATGTTCAAAAAAATGCTACTCAAATGTCCGGAGAAATGACGATAGCTCCGCCATATGCCGTCAGCTAACATGGAATACACAACATAAACTTAGACTAAATATGCATGTTCTACATATGTATAGAAAGATACACTTCTTCTAAATGCAATCGCTGTGTTACTTTTATTTTTAACGTTACAGATTTCGTTCACTAGGCTATAATATGAGTCGGCGCTCAGGAATTAGCATTTTGGCTCCTCTACTTCGGAGTCCACAGAAACCCATAATAAACACATACATATTCCCTTACCTTTGCTGTTCTTCCATCAGTAGACCTGGAAGGGTTTATACTTACCAAAAACAGCTTTAGTTTGGAAGTCTGTGTCTTTCGGTGATCAAACACGACACATTTCGGTTGAAATGCAGCCAAAATTCAAGTGGGTGCGCACCAAAACGTCGAAATTACATATTATATGTCGACTAAACTTGTAAAACTATGTTCAGAACACAGCATTAGCATGTTATCTAGCTTCACAGCAATTCTCAGGACGAAGAGAAACACACGAGTCGTTTAATCAATCTTGGAACAAAGACAGAGCGCGTGAGAGTAGCCTGTTTTCTCGCGTGACCGCAAGGTTTCGGCCCGCCAAAACCCTCGTGAGCGCATGATTCTCGCAATGAGAAGCCCCATTGAAAGCAGACATTGCGCTGAAGAGATAGGAACTGTTCCCAGGACTGTAAGTGCTTGGGAAGGGTGGGGGCGATGACGTCAAAGTTGGGCCAACTTTTATGATGACAAGAGAGAGTTTGGGAGAATGAGTGCCCTGAGAGTTCTGCTTTACATAGAGACATAATTTAAACGGTTTTAGAAGCTTTAGAGTGTTTTCTATTCAATAATAATTTTTATATGCATATATTAGCAATTTTTGACAGATTTTTTTTCTGTTTACTATGGGCACCCAATCACCCCAAAGGGGGCAGCAATCAGCCCTATCCTTAAGAGGTTTTAAGTGATCGATTTCTCTATTTCTCTCTCCTGCATTTATTTTGGCCCCATCTTTTCTCCTGGCCCTAAGACAATAGGCTAGGAGACGCAGGCTGGACAGCTGCCAGCACACACACACGATCGCGCGCACACACACACAACATAATCTACAGCTAGAATTAACCCAGGGATTGCTCAGCTGGAGAGAAGGAGAAGACAGTCTGCCAAGTCTTCATCACGAAACACACAGAGCTGGATCTCTAAATACACAACCCAGTACTCTCTATAGACAGCAGCACATAGCCTGAAAAATAGCTATTGGTTCTAAAATATGCAGTAAACTATTTGTTAAAAGCAGAACATGTGTCTCACTAATGACAAAACATCCTTAGACAAGTTTAGACGACAATCTGGGCTATATTGAGTATGAATAGCAGAAGCAAAACGTATACTCTTTATACTATAATCACACTCTTGATATTGGAATGGAACCAATCAGCTGAAGTCACAGTATCGGGTCAGTTGTATTGTGGTCCAAGAATGTTGACCAATGTGGACCAGTGTCAGGAACATTATATCTGTTCCAGAATAATAATGTTCCATTGACTGCTCCATATAATACCCAATATAAGACCCATTGCATTACAGGTCCACTCAAATACCCTTTCTATGCATGCAAATGTTATCACACAAAGAGTTAATTCCTCAAGCCATAAAAGAACAAACCCGATTACATTGCATTAACATTTTACACCTAGTATAATTTCTGAAGATATCCATAAGGGCATCTCAAAGCCTTTTCTTAGTAAGTGGATTCAAGGTATTCAGCTATGAAAGAGCAGGCAAGGAAACGTCCATAGAACACAAATCAAAGTGTGTTAGATTAGTCCTCCCCTCCAATATTCTAAATGCCCTACAGGATAGCCGATTGATGTTGAAATTGGAGAAAGAGGAGCATACATCGTAAAGCGCTACAGCCCTATCTAGAGAAGACTCAAGCTGTAAGAGGTTGTTAATGCAATCCAGTGTTCTAATTTTTGATATCAGGACCACTGGGCACGACTGGGCACTGAGGAATAGCAGAGATAGATTGTTCTGTTACGAGAGGAGGAAACCTAATTGAGACTAATGCATCAGTGCACAACGACCTTGGTGCTGCCTCTAGCCAGTGTTGGGGGAATCTCACTCCGACTGGCCTCACATGATGCTACTTGAAAAGCTAGTCTGTATCATTATGGAAATTATAAATATGTATTATGTTTAAGTGCAGAGTACTACCAGCTACACTCAGAAAAAAAGGCTTCCAAAAGGGTTTTTCGTCTGTCCCCATAGGATAACCCTTTTTGGTTCTAGGTAGGACCCTTTTTGTTTCCTGGTAGAATCCTTTTAGCATTCCATGTAGAACCCTCTGTGGAAAGGTTTCTTCAAAGGGTTCTCCCATGGGGACAGCCAAAGAACCCTTTTAGGTTCTAGATAGCACCTTTTTTTCTAAGAGGGTAAGCTTATGTTGGGGAGCCTCATTCTGGTCTTCCATTTTGTTCCTCAGGATTTTACTTGAAAATCCAGTATGAATGGTCAAGATTTTTAAGTGCAGAAGATACTGTTAGCTACTGGGTAGTAATCAAACCTTCATGGTCGAACATGCTTTTGTATTGAATGGAGCAAATAGGTGATACAAGTATACAGTGCCGGCCCGGGCAAAAAGCTAGATAAGTGGATGCTTAGGGCCAGGCGAGCACGAGGGGGCTCCGAACCAAGAGGGAGGCCAACATGTTTTGCCTGAGATGTGGGTGGGCCTCCAACCACATCTTGCTTTGACAGTACTTGCATATTAGAAATATGTTGAGTTTTGAAGGACAATATTAAAACAATCTCAAATTGTTTAATCAAACATTGTCTATCTATACCATTGTCTGGATTTATACCATTCTAGATAAAGCTGTATTTTCTGTCAATGTTTCCAGCCTCTCTAGTTCTGCTCATCGAGGCACAGTGATCATAGACACAAACTTCAAACACATCACATACGATCAAAAGGACAGGTTTCATAGTTCAGCCTGCGGCATACTGCGGCATTAAAAACACAGACTGCATTATAAACACAGATACACAAATACATCTGGATTTTGAACAGATTTATCTGTTTCCCTTTTTAGTGTGCATGGCAAGAAGAGAGAACACATTTTTCAATAACCATCCAACTCGTTAATCTGCATAACTTCAAGTTAATAATTGCATTGCTGTATGGTTCTCCCCCCAGCGTTGCATCCCTTTGCAGATCTCTTAAATGTTATATTACTCTAAAACTTGTGGTGGGTTGGATCTGTTGGCAGCTAAGATAACTTTGGAGCTGTGGCTGTGCTTATGTCCTTCTCCTGTGAGTTTGGTTGGATGGTGTAAATGCACTCCAGAATACATCCTCCGCGTAGGGGGAAGGTTTTTACTTCTCTTTCCAATGTTATTTAACTCTACTACTTTTAATGAATGTGGCATGAGGGGAGCTTGCCTCTGATCTCATTGGAAGAAGAAAAAAAAGGGAATTGGAAGTTACTATACTGTATAAGAAGTCGGACAAAATTGAAATTATAAATGTATGTTCATCACAGACCTGTGATAGCTGTGGTTGGTTTTAATGATTCATATACACAACACAGTTCTGATTCACTATGATGAACTTGTTGGCGCACTTGTAGAATTTGTGAGCACTGCAGTATCCTTTTAACACAACTATTTAGTAGTAATGAGTAATGCATCTCAGTCACTAAACGTTAATGATGACTAAACATAACAGAGTGTGAAAGCATGGCTGGCTACTGAACTATTAAACTGTGCAGCCAATTCATACCACGGAGGAGGATGGAAAACTGAATATGACTTAATTCATACCACGGACGAGGATGGAAATTGGTGAAAGATGGAAATTGGTCCCTTAGCTTTGCTGAAAATATCCCAGTTGTTGCAGGAACTAAGCTCGGGTATCAATTACATGGAAATGTTTCTCCTCCAATTTTATTGGCGAAGAGAAAAGGATCTGGTTAATTAAGGCAGAGTGTTGCATATGTCTGTGTGTGTGTGTGTGTGTGTGTGTGTATGCTTTCATACAGACCCCCCCTCTACTGGTCTTACACGGTACTACCAGTGGACTACAGACCACCTGTCAATGACAAAACCATTATCATCATGTCTATAGTCAGCCAACAGACACACACATAGACAACCAAATTGAGAGGCTGAGCAAAGCCTCAGTGCCATTTTTCACCAGTTCAAATGCTTAATTTATCTGGCCTTGGAGTGAATGCTGTTGTCAGTTGATCCTCAAGCTCTTGGATCAATGTCTAGAGTCCTCCCCTATTTTTTTGTTTGATCTTGAGTCAAATTAATAATTCAGTATGGGTCAACATTAACAGTTGAGCAGAGCCAGAAACTCTAATGAATTTAGAGAGAAAACTGTCAGTTCTCTTCAGAGCAATTAGCATTTCTGAAGCAATGCTTTGTTCTATATAATTCATCAAACTTACTGAGGATGCGTCCCAAATGGCACCCTATTCCCTATAGTGTGACTAGGGCCCATGAGGCTATGGTCAAAAGTGGTGCACTATGTAGGACATTGGGTGGAATTTAGGACACATCATTATAAGAAATAGTAATTTTACCAGTCTGCTGTAACCCATGAACATTTAAAATGGTAATAATTTCACTTCTTAACCATTATAGCAAAGGGTTCATAAGCACAGAGCATATGCCTCCTCAGCAGTCTCATGCATCACAAATACTTTATAAGCATACATTTCAATGAATCCCTTCAAATATATTGCAAATAAGTATACTTCTTGGGGACAATTTGCAAGTATGAGAGCAATATTGCTGAATCAAAGTAACCAAAGCAACTTGCTTTGCCTCCCCCTCTGTCTGGCTGCTAACTGCCTGCTTCTCCCATAATGCCTTGCTATTACAGCAAATAAATCAGCATTTTCTAATGCTAAACTCAGATTGCCTAAGGCCAGGCACTGACACATTAGAGCCAAAATGTTAAACAGAGCTCAACTTCAGCAGCACAGCAGATCTCAGCTGAGGCATATTGTCTTCCTACATTTCCTGGATGCTTACTTTGAAAAATGATTGTTTTGTGAGATATCTTTATTGTGTATGTGTGTCATACACAAGTTTACTGTAGCTTCACACTATGGTGTTACCTTCCTCAACACCAAAGGAAAGCTGCTTACCTCAGATGATATGAATCATTGCAGAAGTTACTGCAGTGTCCAAAAAGTCCAAATAGAGTACTATACTGTGCAAATACAAACTTCAAACAAATGCTTTGATGCAACAATTAAGTACTGTAGATATCCAGTACCTGAGTCATAAAGTCCCTAATATAAAGTTATGCAGGATAGAGGCAGATGAACCACAGAGGGTAGAAAAATCTCTAAGGTGGTTTTAGTCAGACAGATGCAATCTATAGCTGTCCTATTGGGAGGCAAGGTGTGAGATAATAACGATATAATAACAGGCTTTCTATGACCACAGACTCATCAGAACAGAAATTAGACAGTTTATATGATAAGCTGCAGCCTTTAAAAATTGCACATAGTGATTTGAAAGCTGAGTCCTACAATTTGCATCAATAGCTAAAAGGTAAAAGCAGTGTTTTCTGGGTTCTGGCATTCACTGTTCAATAATTTCAGTTAACATTACCTGTCATAAAAGAGTCTGTCACGGTCGTCCTCCTCTTCATCTGAAGAGGAGAGGCGAGAAGGATCGGAGGACCAAAATGTGGCGTGGTATGTGTTCATGATGAATATTTAATTTTAAAAAAGCACTGAACACTGAATACAAACTATGCAAAAACAATAAACAAATAACGACCGTGAAGCTATAATGAGAACTGTGCTGACACAAGCAACTAACATAGACAATCACCCACCAACAAACAGTGAACCCCAGGCTACCTAAGTATGATTCTCAATCAGAGACAACTAATGACACCTGCCTCTGATTGAGAACCATACTAGGCCGAAACATACAAATCCCCAAATCATAGAAAAACAAACATAGACTGCCCACCCCAACTCACGCCCTGACCATACTAAATAAATACAAAAACAAAGGAAATAAAGGTCAGAACGTGACAGTGTCAAAGATTCTACAACCATTTCACTGGTTTCAGGCAGTTGTCTCCCACTTTATCATTGTTAACACTTTTTCCATTAAGGAGAAAATAGTAAAAGGTATAAAAGTGAATAAAGCACAGTATATCAGATGAACGCAGCAGGAATCATACAACGGACCATTAAATGTCAAAGGACGTTCCATTCTGAACTTGTTCTGTTATCATTTGGCAAATCTCAAAACACTATTGCTTTCTTCAATCGGCTACCATATAGTGTACAGCAGTGTAAAAAAGCCTCCAAATCCCTAATAAAACATAACTTCACCACATGTTGTATGTGGCGTCATCCTGCCTGGACAAGAGCTTGAAATATGTCTGGTTTAACATACCCTCTTCCTCTTTTAATTTCAGTAAGAAACATTTTGATTCAACTTTATATGAATACTCAATATTGCAACAAGCTGACTACAACTCTAAAAATACGTTTTTAAGGACAGTGTGCTTTTACACACACACACACACACACACACACACACACACACACACACACACACACACACACACACACACACACACACACACACACACACACACACACACACACACACACCACACTATCACATTTCAGGTAAGAACCAGATGCAGACAAGGTTGAAGTAACAACAGTTTATTAATCGAACAGGGGCAGGCAAAAAGCAGGTCCAGGGCAGGCAGAGGTCTGTAATCCAGATAGGTGGGGCAAAGGTACAGGACGGCAGGCAGGCTCAGGTCAGGCAAAGGTCAAGGTCAGTAATCTCAAAAGGTGGGGCAGAGGCACAGTACAGCAGGCAGGCTCAGGGCAGGCAGAATGGTCAACACCGGGAAAACTAGGAAACAGGAACAAGGAACAAGAGATAGGAGCAGAAGAAAAACGCTGGTAGGCTTAACAAAACAAAAGAAACTGGCAACAGACAAACAGAGAACACAGGTATAAATACACAGGGGATAGTGGGGAAGATGGGAGACACCTGGAGGGGGGTGGAGACAATCACAAAGACAACTGAAACAGATCAGGGTGTGACACATACACACGCACATGTAACAGGGTCGGTTATGATTCCACTTGACACTGTAGAAATATGTATTTGATGTTTATGTACTCCTATTGTTTGGTTGAATTTACATATCAATCAATAAGGTGTTATGCCATTGGTCATGCTTGCAGATAGGGAGGGACCGTGAACATAAATTATTCCTTGTCTGATATTGACATGCAAGCAGTAGGTCACTTTCTGAAATACTGTATTCTACTTTCATATTTACAATGTTTACAAGTTCACCATGGGTGTGTGTGTGTGTGTGTGGGGGGGGGTACCTGTTAGATATTGTGGGAATCCTGAGACATGCTTTTGTTTGTTGTTACTTTAAGAGCACGTTAGCTAGCATGCTCTAATTGTAATGGTCACTTTAGCACCTTCACAGTTATTTCCATGCTGACAGACCATTCACAAATATACAGCCATCAACATACTGTTGTGCTGCACATCTAATGTGCTTCCTTGTGTCTATTGTCAGGTACTTACAGTTATTTTGTAACATTGTTGTCATTGTTACATGTTGTTTGATTACATTTTGATTACAAAAATACCCAGTCTGATATTGACATGTGAGTGAATCTACAGCCATCAACATAATAGACCTATGCACAACTGATGCTGTCCTTTGTCTATATCAGCGCAGAATCAATAAGGTACAGAACAGCAGGCAGGCTCAGGGTCAGGGCAGGAAGAATGGTCAGAACCTGGGAAACTAGGAAACAGAACTTGAGAAAGCAGGGTAAGACCTGACAAGACAAGACGAGCTGGCAACAGACAAACAGAGAACACGGGTATAAATACACTGGGGATAATGAGGAAGATGGGCAACATCTGGAGGGGGGTGGAGACAATCACAAAGACAGGTGTAACAGATCAGGGTGTGACAGTCTATTGTCGCAGATTAAGCTACAGACCAACTGGGACCATTGGCTGGCCTTCTTTTCTTTATTAAACAATGCAGGGGAGATCACATCTGTTATTCACACACTATGTCTAAAATATCTCAAATATCTTACTGCATGTATTTTATCTACATGTAGCACTGATACAGCTTCCAGTAATACTGTAAATGAACAAAATACAGTGAACACTATACAGGATTAGCTTGGAGGAAAACACAGATAGAGTACCCGACAATTGACTGTTTTGCATGTAATCGATACAATATTAGCAGGACTGTTTCCCTGCAAACTAAGTGTCTGATTGATGCACACACATTTCCATAGTGATGGAATGAAGTTTCAATGAAATGCTTACTTACAAGTTCCTTCTTGACAATGCAACAACAATAAGAAATAATAAAAGATAAGAATAGGAACATAAAGCAAATGGCTCATTGGAATAGAATAGACATGTCAGTATAATACAGGAAGGCAGAATTTATAGTACCCGTGTTTTTGGGAAAGGGGGAATAGACCAACATTGCTGTTTTGACTAGTCAGCCATTTCGCTGTAAATCAAAATCTCAATATGTGATGATGTACTGACCATTGTGGTGGGCTGAGATGTATGTCCTTCAACGTAGTTTGATTTGATTTGATTTAGTGTCTTAATTGTTGTCTCTATAATTTCTTTGTTGCTGTACTGTATTGTAATGTGGTACAATAAAACATAACACAAAAGACAAATCAGATGAATCTCTGGACACTGAGAATTGGACACAAATGACACAAATGAGTGATACACACAGCATGAATATGAAAGAAGGGATCACTATCTGGACCCAGCAATGTTGTGATGGACAGCATCCTGCATCCAGAGTCTAGCATAACATTACACATAAGGTCCCATGTAGGCTAGGAGACATGATGGTCACTCATAGACCTGGAGCATGGAGCTGGGACACACGCACACACGCACTCGCACACACGCATGCATGCACACACACAAAATATATATAAACAGGAATCTATTTGGAGAGCGTTAGGGGTAAAATATAGCCCTCAGGTAAATAATGCAAGGACTGAGAGAATCTAATAAATTATATATAGTTGTAGCCTGAATAAATGATAGATAATAGATGAATGCAGTCATACATTATGTACCAACCGTCATGTGAAATCGTTCGAAAAAATAATAAAGACATGCAATACACACTACCATTCAAAAGTTTGGGGTCACTTAGATATGTTCTTGTTTTTGAAAGAAAAGCACATTTTGAGAAACAGACGCCTCACAAGTCCTCAACTTGGCAGCTTCATTAAATAGTACCCACAAAACACCGTCTTAATGTCAACAGTGAAGAAGCGACTCCGGGATGCTGGCCTTCTAGGCAGAGTTGCAAAGAAAAAGCCGTATCTCAGACTGGCCAATAAAAATAAAAGATTAAGATGGGCAAAAGAACACAGACACTGGACAGAGGAACTCTGGCATCTAGGAGTTGCATATTCACTGTTGACATTGAGACTGGTGTTTTGCGGGTACTATTTAATGAAGCTGCCAGTTGAGGCATCTGTTACTCAAATGAAACACTCCAATGTACATGTCCTCTTGCTCAGTTGTGCACTGGGGCCTCCCGCTCCTCTTTCTATTCTGGTTATAGACAATTTGCACTGTTCTGTGAAGGGAGTAATAGTACACAGCATTGTACGAGATCTTCAGTTTCTTAGCAATTTTTCACATGGAATAGCCTTCATTTCTGAGAACAAGAATAGACTGATGAGTTTCACAAGAAAGTTATTTGTTTCTGGCCATTTTGAGCCTGTAATCGAACTTACAAATGCTTATGCTCCAGATACTCAACTAGTCTAAAGAATGCTCATTTTATTGCTTCTTTAATCAGAACAACGGTTTTCAGCTGTGCTAACATAATTTCAAAGCGTTTTCTAATTGTCACGACTTCCTCCGAAGTTGGTGCCTCTCCTTGTTCGGGCAGCGTTCGACGTCACCAGCTTTTTAGTCTCCACCGATCTACATTTATTTTTCCTTTTGTTTGGTCTTGATTGTAATGGTTTCAATTACGTTATAATTTATTCCCTATTTAACCCTCTGGTTCCATCATGGTTTTGTGCGTGTTTATTGTTGTCAAGTTGTCTCGTTTATGTGCTCTGGAATTTTGTTCTCCTTAAGAATTATTGTTTATTGAGTAAAGTTACGATTATTGCTCATCTCTGTGTCCTGCGCCTGACTCCGCCTTACCCACATCACCTAGACAATTGACAGAAACACGCACCTCTAATGGAGTCAGCAGGTGCACACAGCCCTCCTCTACCTGTGGAGGAGCACGTCCTGCAGCACGCTACTATGTTGCAAAGTCTCGGCACAGCCATGGACCGCATGGTCTTTCCAGCAACCCCATCATCATCACCCCAGCTCCCACAACAACCCACACCGCTGTCCATCCCTCCTTCACCTGGATCCAGTGGGATTCGGCTCGCGCTCCCGAGGGTATATGATGGAATGGCTGCCGGGTGCCAGGGGTTCCTACTCCTGCTGGAGCTCTACCTGGCAACCGCTCACCCAACTCGTATGGGAGGCGATAGTGTGAACGCCCTCATCTCCTGTCTAACTGGTAAAGCACTTGAATGGGCAAACGCCATTTGAGGAAGGGGAGATAGTGACATTGGACAACTATGAGGATTTCCCCCGCCGCTGCCGGGCAGTTTTCGATCATGCACCTGAAGGGAGAGCGGGGGAACGCTTCTATCATCTCAGACAGGGGATGAGGAGCGCACAAGACTTCGCTCTGGACTTTTGAACTCTGGCCGCTGGCGGCATGGAATGAGCGGGCCCTGATCGACCACTACAGGTGTAGTCTACGCGAGGATATTCGTAGGGAGCTAGCCTGCAGGGACACCACCCTTACCTTTGACCAGCTGGTGGACTTCTCCATCCGGCTGGATAACCTGTTGGCCTCCCGTGGATGTCCGGATCGGGGTCCGTCAGTTCCATCCCCCAGCACCTCCGATCCGACGCCGATGGCGCCAGGAGGGGCTGCTATGAGTGGGACCGGAGGGGGGGGGGGCATTCCCTGCACCATCTGTGGCCGCAGAGGACACACTGCTGGTCGGTGCTGGGGAGGTTCCCAGGGAGTCGAGGCAGCAAGCAGAGCACTGGTGGATCATACCAGGTGAGTAGGCACCTAACTCACCCAGAGCTCCCTGTTGTGCACATGTGTGTATGCATGTCCTGAGTTTTCCCCGCATTACCAGCATAAGGCGCTAGTAGATTCAGGCGCAGCTGAGAACTTTATTGACCGTTCATTTGCACTTAGATTAGGGATCCCTATTGTTCCTGTTGATGTGCCCTTCCCTGTACATGCCTTAGATAGTCGTCCTTTAGGGTTGGGCTGATTAGGGAGGTCAGAGCTCTACTAAGTATGATAACGCAGGAGGGTCATGAGGAGAGAATTAGTCTCTTTCTGATTGATTCTCCTGCTTTCCCTGTGGTGTTGGGGCTTCCCTGGTTGGCCTATCATGACCCTGCTATTTCGTGGGAACAGGGGGCTCTTAAGGGATTGTCACGTCAGTGCTCAGGGAGGTGTGTAGGTGTTTCCATAGGTGCAACTATGGTGGAGAGTCCAAACCAGGTCTCCACCATGCACATCCCCCCTGAATATGCCGATTTGGCTCTCGCCTTCTGTAAGAAGAGGGCGACTCTACTACCACCCCATCGACAGGGGGATTGTGCGATAAATCTCCTAGTAGGCGCAGCACTTCCCAGGAGTCAAGTGTATCCTCTGTCACAGGAGGAGACGGCGGCTATGGAAACATTTGTCTCCGAATCTCTGGGACAGGGATACATTCGGCCTTCCACTTCACCTGCCTCCTCGAGTTTCTATTTTGTGAAGAAGAAGGATGGAGGTTCACGCCCGTGTATTGACTATAGAGGTATAAATCAGATCACAGTGAAGTACAGTTACCCGCTGCCTCTCATAGCCAGTGTGACAGAGTCATTGCACGGGGCGCGCTTCTTCACAAAATTGGATCTCAGGAGCACTTACAACCTGGTGCTTATCCGGGAGGGGGATGAGTGGAAGATGGCATTTAGTACCACCTCTGGGCACTATGAGTACCTCGTCATGCGGTACGGGTTGATGAATGCTCCATCAGTCTTCCAATCCTTTGTAGATGAGATTTTCAGGGACCTGCATGGGCAGGGTGTAGTGATGTATATAGATTACATTCTAATATAATCCGCTACATGCGCCGAGCATGTGTCCCTGGTGCTTGGTCGACTGTTGGAGCATGACCTGTACATCAAGGCTGAGAAATGTCTGTTCTTCCAGCAGTCCTTCTCCTTCCTAGGGTACAGCCTGTCCGAGACAGGGGTGGAAAAAGAAAATGACCACATTTCAGCCGAGTGTAATTGGCCAACTCCAACCACGGTAAAGGAGGTGCAGCGGTAAAGGAGGTGCAGCGGTTCTTAGGGTTTGCCAACTACTACCGGAGGTTTATCCGGGGCTTTGGTCAGGTAGCGGCTCCTATTACCTCTTTGCTAAAGGGGGGACTGGTGCGACTGCAGTGGTCAGCTGGGGCGGACAGGGCTTTTTGTCACCTGAAGGCTCTGTTTACCTTGGCTCCCGTACTGGCTCATCCTGATCCCTCTTTGGCATTTATAGTAGAGGTGGACGCGTCCGAGGCTGGGATAGGAGCTGTTCTCTCTCAGCGTCGGGTACGCCACCAAAGCTCCGCCCCTGTGCTTTCTTTTCGAAGAAGCTCAGCCCGGCGGAGTGAAACTATGATGTGGGGGACCGGGAGCTGTTGGTTGTTGTCAAGCCTCTGAAGGCGTGGAGGCATTGGCTTGAGGGGGCTAAACACCCTTTCCTCATTTGGACTGACCACCGCAATCTGGAGTCAAATTGTCTCGTTTATGTGCTCTGGAATTTTGTTCTCCTTGATGGAAGATTGCTTATTGAGTAAAGTTACGATTATTACTCATCTCTGTGTCCTGCGCCTGACTCCGCCTTACCCACATCACCTAGACAATTGACACTAATGATCAATTAGCCTTTTAAAATGATAAACTTGGATTAGCTAACACAATGTGCCATTGGAACACAGGAGTGATGGTTGCTGATATTGGGCCTCTGTACGCCTATGTAGATATTCCATAACAAATTTGCTGTTTCCAGCTACAATAGTTGTTTACAACATTTAACAATGTCTACACTGTATTTCTGATATATTTTATGTTATTTTAATGGACAAAAAATGTGCTTTTCTTTCAAACTTTTGAACGGTAGTGTATATGGCTACAAGGTAGGTGAGAGAGAGAAAGAGAGAGCAGATTTCATAGATAAAAAATAAACTCCCCCAGCACTGATTTAAAAACTTGATCATCGGCACAAGGTCTCAAAATGTAGAGAAGAGGAAGCTGGCATAACCGCGGGGAGAGAAGAGAAAGAGACGAGAAGTCTACACACATTACATAAAACAAGGCTGGGATTCAAAGATCACAGAGGCTCTGTACAATTTGAGTGGCAGGGTTGGAATCGGGACGGTATGCACAATTGTATGTGGCATATTACTACACAAGGCAGCAACATCACAAACCACATCACAGGATCATGACCTGGACCACAAGCCAGTTCAGAGTCGCATTTTTAAATTGTGCCTCTGATCTTCGAGGTTCTAGCTGTGGTTCAGAATATCATCCCAGACACACGATTACATGGCTCTGGGTTAGTGGCTACAAGTTGTGCTGTGTTGTGTGGTGGTCCAATCAACCTGGATCAGTGTGAGAGGAGAGGAAGGCTGAGGAAGCCGTGTGTGAGGCAGGCTTTTATTGTCACGGCTTTCTTCCTGGGAAGGAGAGGCGGACCAAAACGCAGCGTGGTTATAGTTCATGGTTCTTTAATAAGAAAACTCAAACATGAACAAACTACAAAACAATAAACGTGAAAACCGTAACAGTCCTAACTGGTGCATAAAACACAAAGACAGGAAACAATCACCCACAAAATACCCAACGAATATGGCTGCCTAAATATGGCTCCCAATCAGAGACAACGATAAACACCTGCCTCTGATTGAGAACCAATCTAGGCAACCATAGACTTATCTAGACAACTAAACTGAACACAACCCCATAAATCTACAAAAACCCCTAGACAAAATAAAAGGCATAAATCACCCATATCACACCCTGGACTAACCAAAATAATAAAGAAATCAAAGATAACTAAGGCCAGGGCGTGACATTTATAGGAGGGCATAGGAGGCAGATTGAGGGCTCTGGGTCATTGGCTACACATAGTGTTTTTTGTCTGTGTAGTGGTCTAACCTAGATGAGTGCGAGAAGAGAGAATGGCCTGCGAGATAGACTAGGGAAGCTGTGTGAGAGGGGAAGCGGTCGTGGGCCTGCATCATTAGCTATAAGTGGTATTGTGTGATGGTACAGTGGAACTTGTAGGAATGCGAGAGGAGAGGAGGGCCATGTGAAAGAACCACAGGGCCTGAGAGGCAGAGTGAAGAAGCCATACAGTATGAGAGCCAAGGCACAGAGGCAGGCTTTTAATAGAGGAGGAGGCAGATGGCCCACATTGAAAGCAGAGGGCCCTTGTGATAGTCCTCGACAGCCCTGCTGAGAACAGGGAAATTAAATGAGGAATTTAGATTCCTCAAATTAAATGTCCTGCTGATTTCCACCTTTTCTGTCTCTGTAGATACGTCCCAAATGGCACCCTATTCCCTATGTAGTGCACTTCTTTTTTGCCATGGCCCCCTATATTGACACAGACTCTGTCCGTGGTGCTGTGGACCTGGGGTGTGTCACACTGTACCTCAGAGACCTCTCTGATCAATACACACACATACCTGATTTTAGTCAGGATGATAAATGCTTATAATGTATTCCATTTACAGCTCTGACAGTGGGAGTCTGGGAAAGGAAGGTACCATCACACTATGGGGTCTCCTGGGGGTCATATTCAATGGGTTATGGGTGGGAAGAAACACAGAAGCACCATTATGAAACACTACACTCTCTCTTCAAGATGTCACAGTATAGCAATATAACAAATGAGGTGTAATAGAATTACCTAGCATTCATCAATACATTCTCCCCAAGGAATTTGGTCTTGAGAACAGTGTGGACCATGTCAGGTAAGGACATTGCAGTATATAAATGAATTGATTTCACTGATTTTGGACTCCAAGATCTCAAATGGCATTACTATGCAAACTAGATGTCAAGACGTCGGAATAATACTAGCTCTGATGGAAACCAAACATATTCTGAACGTGATATCATTGTTCTAAATGTAGACATTTTAATAATGAGTGTACATCTGTGTAACCACCAGGAGGAATTATCCTGGCCTTATTATTGCCACCACTGCAGCCATAAGCTCATTATTTGACAATCAGCTAAATGACAAACACACAATGTCAAACAACTAATTAATTACAGATGCATAATAAACTAGAAACTAGCCCTACTATTACCAAACTATAATCACTTCGTAAAGATCGACATATCGTACAGTAAAGCGGTTTACATTCCAGAGTTCTCCTGTAAACTCTGGAGATAAATGTACACATTAACATAGCTCTGATGAGGCCTCTGTTTGAACCGTTTAGTTTAAGTTTAATGTATTTGCACCAAAGAAAACAAGTGATAAATAACAATACAGATTAACATATATATATATATATATATATATATATATATATATATATATATTTTATAAATATTTTGTGCAGGTGTGGTTGGTCAGCCCAAGGGCTTATAAGAAAACCACACCACAAAAAACAATATTCAATACATAAGTACACAAATAAAAAGGTTTGTTAAAACAGATAACAAAACCTACTAATTATAAATGTATAAATCAATTGATCAGTAATCACCACCACAATTTAACCCGCATTCATAAAAAAGTGATTAAATTCACATGAAAAAACATCAGGATCACTACAAGGTCTTATTTCCAACAATACATTGAGATGGGATCGGTGGCTTTTTCTTACTCAACAGTTGAGTGAGGATTTTCCAAGTTGACTTTTATTATTTTAAATATATTTTGGGGGATATCCGAAGTAGGTGAGTAAATTTGTTCTTATACCTTTTTTTTTAATTAGTAGAATTCAGGGTAGAGGGATTTGTGATAACACAACTAGTTTTTTTTAACTGAGGATTTTTTGAGACCAGTTGTAAAACCAAGGTTTCCAGAACCCTTCTGCTGCTCTCTTACATGATTTAACTAAGGGAAGTAGTGGTAGTGGTGAAATACAGAATTGAAAGATGTGAGAAAATTCTGGTAAGCAGACTCCACATCGGCCTGATTATAAACATTTTCCCATGAAATATCATCAATCAATAACTACTGTTGTTAAATATTCTACATTTAATGCTACTAATCATTCCCATCTGTTCATTTCCAGCTGCCAAAGAGAAGTGGAAAGTGGTCAGAAATGTCAGTATAAAGTATACCTATACATGTAACGGTTTTCTTCCGTTTGTGTTCAACATGTTTAATATAGACGATAACTGAGAACACTACAAAATACAAAACAACAAATGTGAAAACCGAAACAGTCCTATCTGGTGCAATGACACAAAGACAGAAAACAACCACCCACAAAATACCCAAAGAACATGGATGCCTAAATATGGTTCCCAATCAGAGACAACGACAGACAGCTGCCTCTAATTGGGAACCATATTTAGGCAGCCATATTCTGTGGGTACTTTGTGGGTGGTTGTTTTCTGTCTTTGTGTCATTGCACCAGATAGGACTGTTTCGGTTTTCACATTTGTTGTTTTGTATTTTGTAGTGTTCTCAGTTATCGTCTATATTAAACATGTTGAACACTAACCACAATGCATTTTGGTCCTCCTCTCCTTCAACGGAAGAAAACCGTTACAATATTAGCCACATAATTGAAAGAATGTATACAAATATTATCAATAAGGGTTGCAGATGAACTGGTAACTCTTGTGAGCTTTGCTGAATACATATAGCTGGAGTATAAACTATTCAGAAAGTCAGATGTCAGTGTGGTTCTCACTTTTAAATCAGTTTATGTTGTAATCCCCCAATATAAAACACATGTTATCTTCAACATTAATAAAATCCGAGGTTGATGCAAGGATTTCAATGAAACTACCATTGTCAGAATCGGGTGGCCAATAGATGCATCCAATTACCACTTTTTTTACCACCAAAAAATGAACAGGAGGACATTTCTATGAAATGAGATTCAACATCAATGTTATCAGATGTAAGTGCAAGGTCCTCTCTTACAAAGAATTGAAAATATTTATCAACACAAATCGACACTCCTCCCACTCTTGATGTTCAACAGTGGTGAACAGTATTATAATGAGATGTCTCTTCAGCCAACCATGTTTCTGAAAGGGCAACAATGGAAAATTCATGACTGAGAGAATACAGATAACGAACAAGGTGGTTATGATTTTTAGGAAGACTGTGCACGTTTAACAGTTGTATCTGAGTGTTTAAAAACAGTTTGAGTCTTATCACTTTGTCTGTGTGACAATGGAAGTCAATGGAAGTAGATAAAATGTACTCACATAATATTTGCAAAAGGTTTCATAAACTTTTTGAATGGCATGTTTTGTTGTGGTATTTTCTGCTGGTCCTTGCAGAATACGATCATCAGCATGTTTATCATAATAATAAGTATTTACAGAATAATCCATTCCAATGACAGTTGCTTTAGTTTGTATTTATTATCCCTCTAGTGGGCAAAGTTTGAAAATACTCCAGCAGACCTACATTTTGTCAGGGTCCCTGCAATCCGGGATCCTTGAGACGTCCCTATCCCATAGAAGTTTAAATGTAACATGGTTAAAAGGCGCTGCATGGTCAATCTGCCCTCTGCATTGGCTGTGCAGCACTTACGGTGATATAGCCTCTGCAGAAGTCAGGGCATTCATACTTCTTGCGCTTCACGAAGCAGCGCAGAGCTGTTGAGCTGAGCTGGTGTGAAGGAAGTTGTCAAGGAAATGAGTTTGTGTTTATACAGGACCTCATACCCTCACCTACTGTCAACCAATCATGTCAATGCGGGGCTTTACGGAGCCCTCCGCATTGTTAGAGACGCAATTACATGGCATGCAGAGGCCAAATTGAGCTCCTCTGTATTTTGTAACAATGCAGAGGTCTCCTAATAGCTCTGAATTGTCATGATTGGTTAATGGTAGGTGTGTGTGTGTGTGTGTGGGGGGGCTCCGCACTGTCTCGCAAGGCAAGACGTATGAATGCCCAGATTTCTGCAGAGGCCATATCTATGGGTTCAATATCATGCCAAATGTATTGTGAACACACAGCATGCATGTTGTATTCGTGTATCATGATCTGTACAAATAAGTACCAATCCATAAATGTAAATCACTTTCCACAAATGTAAACCACTTTACACAAATGTAAATCACCAATCCACAAATGTAAACCACTTTACACAAATGTAAATCACCAATCCACAAATGTAAACCACTTTACACAAATGTAAATCACCATCCACAAATGTAAACCACTTTACACAAATGTAAATCACCATCCACAAATGTAAACCACTTTACACAAATGTAAATCACCAATCCACAAATGTAAACCACTTTACACAAATGTAAATCACATCCACAAATGTAAACCACTTTACACAAATGTAAATCACCAATCCACAAATGTAAACCACTTTACACAAATGTAAATCACCATCCACAAATGTAAACCACTTTACACAAATGTAAATCACCAATCCACAAATGTAAACCACTTTACACAAATGTAAATCACCAATCCACAAATGTAAACCACTTTACACAAATGTAAATCACCAATCCACAAATGTAAACCACTTTACACAAATGTAAATCACCATCCACAAATGCAATTCACTATCCACAAACACCTTTTGATTTGTATTTGTAAATGGATATATTGCTTTCTAATTTTTTATAACTGCAAATATGTAGGTAATTTCCAAGGGCCTTAAGTAAAATGACTGCCATAAAGATTTGCACATAGGAGAGATAATGCGCAAACAGGACAGATATGGCAAACCTGCTACTCCACATTTGTAGGCGTTAAGGTAAACCAGATTTTTGGCAGGGATTTGACGAGAAGAAAAAGACACGAGTAGACAGCACTCTGTAGTCGTAGAAAACAAAGTTATCACGCGTAGAAAACAATTTGTAGTTGTAGAAAAATAGTTATCACGAGTAGAAAGCGATTTGTATAAAAATAAGAACTTGATACAATGTTTTAGTATTGCTGTAGGTTTATTAGAATTCCAAAAGACGGCGCTAGGATCCAGCGTCCTGAGCTCTGATTTTCCCTCCCGACCGTGCAGCTCGATCCATTCTAAACGGTCCGCCAGAACCCTCACACGCATGCCGCTACTTCCTGGATGGAAGAATGGAACGCTTCCAGCGCTGCCCTTGCCTTTGCCACATTCTCTCTACAATCAATCTAAGTGACCGCGCGAGTCACCGCTGAAAGGACGAACACATACAATCAGTATTATTCGAACTTTCTCTTCAAGTTTACGAAATTGAGTCGGACTCGTTTACTTTTCCTCTAGGATTGACTTTTTTCTCCGTGAAAAGAAAGCCTGTCTGCATGTGGCGGACCATCACAACTATGTATCTGCGGTCCGCATCCATAGATATTCTTCGAAACATATGCTGAATTTGTCTCAATTGAATTACCATCAAACTAAACTCAATTTGGGGGTGCAGTTGTGTTCAAATCCTATGTGGTTTACGTGTGTTTTCTGCAATCAAGTTTATGTAATTTTGTAGACCTCAAACTTTGTCACCCGTTGCCTTCTGTTGCTCTCGATGACTATTCTGACATGCGGCGAATACTGGAATCTAGCCACTGGTGGACCTTATCCTTCATGTTTTCAGCATTGGCCATGTTTACCCACTGCTATCCTGGTAAGTCGTTGCATGGTTTGCAATATTGTATTATATTTGACAATGTTCATTGCAGTGTGTGTCATGCATATGTAGGAAACAATGCTCTGATATGTGTCGTGTAGTCAAGGGGAATAACATTGCCAATGTTATGTTACCCCAATCACGAAAAGATAACAGGACGAGAAGACTTGCTGCTATAGCTACTGCCGCACGCATGGAAGTGATGACATTCATCCTACATACATAATGCGACTGAAATGGGCTACTCCTGTCAGCAATTCAACAGAATTAAATAACATGACCTCGAATGGAGAAGAATGAGTCTATGCATACATCATGTTTAACCTGTTGTAACCACAGATGGGGAATATTACGCTATACAATGTTCGAATGGTTTCAGTAAACCAGCCGAGAAGATTTTGCGCGATTCTTAGCTCATACAGAAGGTGACAGTGCGTCAGTGTCTGTCCGGTACTTTAGCAGGTCTGATCGATGCACACATACAGTATGTAGTGATGTAACAGTGGGACTGGAACCTGGCCGGTGTCTAGAGAACGAATCGAGGGATCACGTCTCCTAAATTCCTTCGCTCCCGCGCATGGCCGTCCAGAGCTGAGGTTTTAATGCACCATCAAAGCCTACGACTTTGATAGGCTAGGCTATAATTCTGAGTGCAAAACATAAACAATGGCATGTTTGAGTGCATATAGCCTTTAAGTACACACACACTTAATGGAGCAGTTCAGTCCTTTACTCGTGTGAATGGTGAATAGGATGACACAACCCAGATAATACTAGGCATTCAGAGAAATACAAATGTACCTACTGATGGTGTCCATATAATTCAGCACTAAAGGCTAACATTGGTTGTTGAGTGCAGACTTCTCAACTTGAGAATATGGTTGCAAACCAAGGGGATGCACACATGCCATTACATTGCTGCAATGTGTGGTTTCTAGATTAAGCAGTGTATCATAGTTGATGACCTTGATGGAAAGTTACAAACGCCCCTTGTGAATGAAATAAAACATACATGTCATCTTATTACAGCCTCATAGCTACATTGTTATAACATGGTACTTGTGTTTTGACCTGTTGTCTGCACAGCTGCGCTCTAAGTTCAACTCTGCTATTCTTTGCTCCCACCTCCTCAGTATAAGAGGCTGAACAAGTCACATATTGAGATTCAGTCATCAATCATGTAATAGTTTCCCAATGTGATTGTAGTGTTGGTCCCAAAGGAGCTTTTCAGGCCGAGGGGTGGGAGATGAAGAGGTGAGGGATGAGAGAGAGAACAGTAATAACATTTTCTAGGACAAAATCAGGGAGGGGCCCAGCCACTGGACAGACTGATGATACTGCTGCCATGGATGTGCATATCTTAAAAAACATTACTCAAGATTCACACAGAAGAGTTACATGGTTTCAGTTTCCATAAGTTGTGTCCAGTCTGTCACAGGTCCTATTCAGCAGGTCACTGACAGCCACATAGAACTGAAGTTCAACCATCCAGAATATTTATCTGTCAAGATGATCACCATATCCCCCTGGTCACATCTGGTTTGCACCGTCTGCATCCCATCACCTGTCCAATCAGCACCCAGGCTACAGAGATGAGGAAGAAAAGCAGGAGGATTATGGTACTGTCTGAGACACATTCAGATTAGATCCCGTATTCATAAAGTGTCTCAGAGTGTGAGTCCTCAACCCCCTGTCCATATAATCTTATTTATGATGATCTAAAAGGCCAAACTGATTCTTGATCATCCAGGTCTCCTACTCTGAGACACTTTATGCAGGTCCAGACCTCCAGAGAGAGAGGAGAGCCATACTCTAGCCAGGAGAATATGCTCTGCGTTCCAAAAACTCTCCTCCTTAAACTTCATTAGAACAGTGATGAATGTCCAGGCAATAAGGCACTCTTACTAAAGGACTAATACTGCTGCACTCAAGGACTCAGACATATCAATGACTGTCCTCTGTCTCCACTCCCTCCTCCATCCTTCTCTTAAACAATCTCTCCCTGATGTGAGCTATCAAGTTAGCTGAATTTACGGCTGAAGAGTCAGTAGCTACTGCTCTGGGTGGGTAGAGGGCAGTATGGAGAATTGAAAGGGTCATTCTCTGGCAGCGGTTTACCTGATATACATCCTGCCCTTTCTCTGCCTCCTCATGGTGTCTTTTGACTGTGATTTTTAATGTGCTATTGTTGCTGTTATTCAGTCAATGTAGATGGTCCTTGGCATTTAAAGACCTAGTCCCCATAAAATGTTTGTCCTGTTATTGTGGGAATATCCCTAATGGATGGGTAATGTTAATGTGTTCATTTTCAATGTGTGTGAGCTGTATGGTACATAATGTGTTGTTGTGATGGAATGCTATGAGGAGATGGCTCACAGCACTTCCAAATTCAAACAGTCTCAGAAAGAGGCACGTTCTTGTCACTGATGATGTTTACTCTTTTGCTACTGTAGGCTATTGTCTTTCTCTGCAAGACCCTCTTCAAATTTTCTAACACAGTAACCCCTCTATTGATTTGGTTTGATAGCTATACTCTTTCACTATATTATTAGAGCAAAGCTGAAACCAAGCTACAGTATTTCATCCCATGTTTAAACAAAGCAGTGTTCATGTCTGAAGTCCTTCACTGGTTACACAGCACGTTCACCTCCCCTCACATCAAACAATGGAGTGATTGAAGCATTTTGCTACAATCGCAATACCATGTGTATGTGACAAATAACATTTGATTTGATTTGAAGCATCATGGAGGATTTGGTACTCTCGGTAATCCAAGCTGTTCTCTGTATAGATGAGGGAGCAAAAAGTACTTTAAAAAAAAATACTGACAAATCAAGGTGCCAGTCATATAGGAGTACAGTACATACAAGCCCTGTCTTAAATGCATGTCTGAAGTGAAAAAGGCACATCTTATATTTTGGTATTTGGCAAGGTTACTACTGTTTTGCCTCTTGATTTGATCGACCCTATGCTGTCCTTAGATGCAAAAGTCACTTGATGTTGGCTGTGTTTAGAAGGTTCCAGAGTCTTTTTGATATGGCCCAGCTCTGCTGAGAGAGTTAAGCAAAGTGGAGGGCCTTTCTGCTAATGGAACTCTCAACACGGAATCTGTTTCCCACTTGTTTAAAGGAATCTAGAGTAAAATGGAGGGTTGTTGGATTATTTTGACTTGGAAGGGTTGGGTTTTCCAAGGACATGATTCTCCTCTGTTTTGGAATTCTGTTTGTGTTCTATTGCTATATGTTTACGTGACATGAGAGTTTCTTATGTAAGTGATATTTAAGGAGACCTGAAAATTCAATAAGTGTGCTTTATATAGTATACATCAAATTAACCTGATATTGTGTATGCATGTCTTAGCTGTGTCTAAGACATTGTGAAGTGTTTGTGTGTGTGTGTGTACAGCTGTGTGTCTGCATGTGCTCTCCGACCTATGATTGTGTGTGTATGTTTGTTTTCCATACTATTAGTTGATGACAGGGAAAGGCTGAACCTGTACAGAGTGTTGTGATGTGTCAGTCTGACAGACTGATAGCTAAGACGGCAAAACAGCCACACACACACACACACAATACCTTGAAGCTGCAATCCTTAATGGTGAAACTGCCACGTTTGATAATACAACAACTAAGAAGTTACTGCAAACAACGAACACAGTTTTTTCCCCCTTAGACATCATTGCACAAGTGATCGAACAGCACAATATGTACTGCATTTTCTTTTACCTTGCTGCGTGTTCCTCAGCAACAAAAACAATAACAATGGTGGTGGTGCGGCCAGTGGCGCAGATCTTTCGTGGATCTCGGCTTTAAGGAGCTCTTGTAAACAGCCTACAGACATTCTTTGTTTAATGCAATACTGTGTATTTCATTCTTTGTAGTGTCTGCTTCCCTCATGCCTAATGAGGCCTAAGCTCTGTTGTGTTTGAGTGGCTGCCAATATAATGAAATCAGAAAGGGATCGTTCTTCCTCCCCATCGCGTCTCTGCCTCTCTCTCCTCTCCAATCCCTGACCTGCATATTGAGAGGTAGTAAATCATTTAACTGAAAGCCAAAGGGATCGATAAAACAAAGGCATTAAAAGTAATTGGACACATCGATCGAAATGCACATTTTTCTATCGGAGATCAGTTGGTCATTCTTTCATGTCTCTTCCATGCTGAGACAGAAACACAGTTCACCATACTTTATCAGTAGGAACCTCAAAAGAGATGTACCCAAGCTGGTGATTTATGCCAGCTATTGTTGTGTTTCCTCCAGAAGAATGGATTTTCCAAAGACTGGCTTTGAAGGTCAGTGACACCATGACTCACCTTGTGGAAAGCAAGTCTTTTCAGGAATACCACAGTCCTCTTATTAACCGTTCCAAATAGTTTGTCTTGTCTTAGCAAACTCTTCTCTTCTTTGTGGAGCCAGATGGTAACCCCTGAACTGGACAAGTGGAAAGCCCTGCCTACTCTGTCTGTTTTGATTTGAATAAAAATTAATATTACCAAGGCAACAGCAGACCTAGAATTGCTCAAAGTATCTACATGCTACTCGTTAATTTTCTAAATTTGACTACGCAGTGTACATGTATTAACCGTAGAACACATGGAGGAATGAAAGATTCTGTTCAACATGAGGTTATGGCACTCAACCACACTGTCACCTGAGGGTACGTACAGTAGGCCTTTCTTTCACAGTATGATGCAATATGGGAGTTGGAATGAAGTGTAGAATTATCTTGCTGAAAGCTACGAGCAATGGAGTACACTGTTCTGTAGTTAAGTGCATTCCTCCCCAACACAATTTGTGAGTGTTGCTTGAGGGACAGGTGTAATGAAATGAACATCTTAGCCTGAGACCTCGAGCCTGGCATGTCTCTGACTGTAAACACACACCACAAGCAAACAAACTGAGTTGATTTCTGTTGATTTGATGTCCTTGTTTTCCTAGTAGAAGGCCTCTACAGTTGAAGTCGGAAGTTTACATACACTTAGGTTGGAGTTATTAAAACTTGTTTTTCAACCACTGCACACATTTCTTGTTACCAAACTATAGTTTTGGCAAGTCGGTTAGGACATCTACTTTGTGCATGACACGTGTTTGTAGGAAAAAGGGGGAGGCTTGCAAGCCGAAGAACACCATCCCAACCGTGAAGCATGGGGGTGGCAGCATCATGTTGTGGGGGTGCTTTGCTGCAGGAGGGACTGGTGCACATCACAAAATAGATGGCGTCATGAGGAAGGAAAATTATGTGGATATATTGAAGCAACATCTCAAAACATCAGACAGGAAGTTAAAGCTTGGTCACAAATGGGTATTCAAAATAGACAATGACACCAAGCATACTTCCAAAGTTGTGGCAAAATGCCTTTAAGGACAACAAAGTGGCCATCACAAAGCCCTGACCGTAATCCTATAGAAAATTTGTGGGCAGAACTGAAAAAGCGTGTGGGAGCAAGGCCTACAAACCTGACTCAGTTACACCATCTCTGTCAGGAGGAACGTGCCAAAATTCACCCAACTTATTGTGGGAAGCTTGTGGAAGGCTACCCAAAATGTTTGACCCAAGTTAAAATTTTTAAAGGCAATGCTACCAAATACTAATTGAGTGTATGTGATGAAAGAAATAAAAGATGAAATAAATAATTCTCTCTGCTATTATTCTGACATTTCATATTTTTTAAATAAAGTGGTCATCCTAACTCACCTAAGACAGGGAATTTTTACTAGGATTAAATGTCAGTTTAAATGTATTTGGCTAAATTGTATGTAAACTTCCGACTTCAACTGTAGATCAGCAAGCAAAGCTTCTCACTCCGACAATGCAGCCGCTCTTAGTCCTAGTGAATAGCCTCCTCATTAAATCCTAGCAGTGATGTTTGTTTTTACCACTTTAGAAAGATCCAGTGCAGCTATTTTTATCTCAATATCAAATAATTTCTGGGTAACAATTCTGTACCTTACTGTGATTGTTTTCAATTAAAATGGTCAAAAAGAAACAAAAATTGCTTCTTTGCAAAGAGCAATTTCTCAAGCAATAATTATGTCAGAGTGGGGAGGGTAAAACTGAAAAGTAGCTATTATTGGCAGAGAGGTTTGGAAGTCTATTAACAAATGTGCTGCCTAGTGATAGCACCAGGCAGGTCAAAACTCCATCCCACCAAAACAGACTGAAATTTCAGGCAGCCTTTTAAAAAATAAACATTATCATAATGTACTTTGAGACATGCGGCCTGCTGTACTTCCAAGGCAGAGAGACCCTACGTTGGACGTGTATTATTTGCCACATGCTTCGTAAACAACAGGTGTAGACTAACAGTAAAATGCTTACTTACAGGACCTTTTCCAGTTATGCAGAGTTAAAGATGGAAATTATGGTGGAGACATTATGTACAAAAAAAGTTCAGATCAGCGTAGAAAACCCCCCACACAAAATAGCAGAATTGGTCAGGAGCCCTTAAAGGCGTTGGCATACTTCGGTTTTGGTGGCACCTAGCCGAGTGTACTTGCATACTCCCTTAAAAGATGTTCACCTGAAAAAAAAGGAGGGAACGTGGCAATATTACCCCGGGACATTGGAGGGCGATGAGCTGGTCATAGCCATCTACGGCCTTTACAAGGAAGAGACGTGCAGGATAATATATTAGTGACACAGAGAGACACTTAAGTGGGATCTTCAAGATTTGCTTTACCTAGCAAGACATATAGGCACAAGACAGATGTAGGGGCGTACTGCCGAGAAAGCGATGGTGGGGTGTTTCAAGAGTTCTTTTGGATCCAAACTGCTGCAGAAGACCCTTAATTTACCACCACCTGCTGTTCTGCCATGTACCACACTAATTTCCCTTGTTACGGCATACATGTATGCAACTCTATATGGGAAATACTTTTTTATCAAGGCTTTTGGAATATGGTTCCTGGAAAAGGGTATGGTGTTTTATTGTTGTTGACCAAATAGGCAATATTTTATATCTGACATATTCTCTTGTTACCTCTCATTCACAGGTGTCCATGTCAATGAACCTGGGTGTACCTACAGTCGTGGCCAAAAGTTTTGAGAATGACACAAATATTAATTTTCACAAAGTCTGCTGCCTCAGTTTGTATGATGGCAATTTGCATATACTCCAGAATGTTATGAAGAGTGATACGATGAATTGCAATTAATTGCAAAGTCCCTCGTTGCCATTCAAATGAACTGAATCCTCCAAAAACATTTCCACTGTATTTCAGCCCTGCCACAAAATGACTAGCTGACATCATGTCAGGGATTCTCTCGTTAACACAGGTGTGAATGTTGATTAGGACAAGGCTGGAGATCACTCTGTCATGCTGATTGAGTTCGAATAACAGACTGGAATCTTCAAAAAGAGGGTGGTGCTTGGAATCATTGTTGTTCCTCTGTCAAACATGGTTACCTGCAAGGAAACATGTGCCGTCATCATTGCTTTGCACAAAAAGGGCTTCACAGGCAAGGATATTGCTGCCAGTAAGATTACACCTAAATCAACAATTTATCGGATCATCAAGAACTTCAAGGAGAGCGGTTCAGTTGTTGTGAAGAAGGCTTCAGGGTGCCCAAGAAAGTCCAGCAAGCGCCAGGACCATCTCCTAAAGTTGATTCAGCTGCGGGATCGGGGCACCACCAGTACAGAGCTTGCTCAGGAACGGCAGCAGGCAGGTGTGAGTGCATCTGCACGCACAGTGAGGCGAAGACTTTTGGAGGATGGCCTGGTGTCAAGAAGGGCAGCAAAGAAGCCACTTCTCTCCAGGAAAAACATCAGTGACAGAATGATATTCTGCAAAAGGTACAGGGATTGGACTGCTGGGGACTGGAGTAAAGTCATTTTTTCTGATGAAACCCCTTTCCGATTGTTTGGGGCATCAGTAAAAAAGCTTGTCCGGAGAAGACAAGGTGAGCGCTACCATCAATCCTGTGTCATACCAACAGTAAAGCATCCTGAGACCATTAATGTGTGGGGTTGCTTCTCAGCCAAGGGTGTGGGCTCACTCACAATTTTGCCTAAGAACACAGCCATGAATAAAGAATGGTACCAACACATCCTCCGAGAGCAACTTCTCCCAACCATCCAGGAACAGTTTGGTGACGAACAATGCCTTTTCCAGCATGATGGAGCACCTTTCCATAAGGCAAAAGTGATAACTACGTGGCTCGGGGAACAAAACATCAATATTTTGGGTCCATGGCCCCAGACCTTAATCCCATTGAGAATTTGTGGTTAATCCTCAAGTGGCGGGTGGACAAACAAAAACCCACAAATTCTGACAAACTCCAATCATTGATTATACAAGAATGGGTTGCCATCAGTCAGGATGTGGCCCAGAAGTGAATTGACAGCATGTCAGGGCGGATTGCAGAGGTCTTGAAAACGAAGGGTCAACACTGCAAATATGGACTCTTTGCATGAACTTCATGTAATTGTCAATAAAAGCATTTGACACTTATGAAATGCTTGTAATTATACTTCAGTATTCCATAGTAACACCTGACAAAAATATCGAAAGACACTGAAGCAGCAAGCTTTTTGGAAATTAATATTTGTGTCCTTCTCAAAACTTTTGGCCAACTACCGCAACTCTCGTTTTCATAGAGTCATAGAGAATGCATTTGGCATCATGACCGCAAGGATGAGGATTCTTGATTGGCCAATCTAGTGTACCCCTGAAAAGGACATTGTGAAGGCATGTGTGTCCCTCCACAACTACCTGTCCTCCACGGATGAAGCTCATGAGCTGAATGCAAGATACGTGCTTCCTGCTTTTGGTGACATGACCCTCCCTTCTGGCATCGACCAACCTGGAGAGTGGAGCAGAGTTGTGGCAGGGGACAACCATCTCCAAGAGCCAGGGAGACTCTCGTGCCAGGGCGACACTGCTTGCAAGTCAAACAAGAAACAAGCTCAGGGACTTCTTCCTCTCCCTCCCTGGACCTGTGCCATTGCAGGAAGATATGGTAAGGAGAGGACAACTCAACCCAAGGCCAGCTAATCATGCAGAATAGGCCTATGTTAGGTCTATGGACTGCTCACCCACACACACCCTTGATGGACACACACAGACTCACAGTTCTTCTTTGTGTGCACCGTGAACCAAAGTACTTTGTACTAAAATTATTTTTTATCTTGTTAATTAAATGAAACTTGATTATATCTCACTGTGCTTTAATATTATATTTAAGATTAAGATTATATTGAACTACACCACACAAGTAGAAGACAGCGTGTAAAGTCTGTGAAACACAGCTCTTCTCAATGTTGTCAACACTTGATGTTCAAAAATAACACATTGAAACACCTTGTATTGAGATGAAGAAACAGAGCTTTTTTAGTACACAAAAAGAAACCTTTATTCTTTCATCTGGGCTCTGAAAGTAAACCACAATACAACACAGAAGTGTCTGCTGGGAACAGACATGTAAACAACACATGTCAATTAAATATAATTAAAGTGTCAGACAAATGTAATTATTTGTACATTACAAATGTCTGCGAAAAAACGGACGTAAACAACAGGAGTGTAAAACATGAAAGTGTCTGACTCCTGAGATGTCTGAACAACACCAGAACATTGTTAATTTCACTGTGGTCCCAGTCGTTTGTTCCATGTCCTCTTCCTGATGTCATGCTTGAAGTCATTCAGCTGGTGATCGAATTCCTCCCAGTTTTGGTGATATTTCATCCATGAAATCTGCTGTAGGTGCCATGGCCCTGTGAAGAGAGGGGGAAATTAGAGGAGTGTCTGTGGAGAGCAGTGTGGTGAGGAAAGAGAATCATAGGAAATAAAGGAGGAGAGTCTGAAATGTTTTACCTCTGGGACAAGCTGTTGGCTCGGTGCACGACCGGAGTCTACAGCTCTTTTCTTCCTTCTCAAACCCCTGCTACTACTGCTGCTGCTCTGTGGCATTAGTGAGGAGTAGGTCTTGGAGGTGGGCCCAGGATAGAGCTTCCTAGGTCCGGCATGGAGATGGTTTCCCATTCTGCACTGCAGTTCAGTGTGGGATATGGGCTGGGGGGCGGTGAACAGGCAGTGCTGGGTTGCAGAGTACAAAAGCTGGTGCTGTCCCCATTCACTGGTGTTTGCCTTTTTGAAAAATAAAGAAATTACAGGGCTATTTAGTACACATATCCAAACCATCCAAAAGTATCAATGAACCATGTATCAAATATCATTAACTCAGACTACAATTAACTACAATGTTTCAAACGTTTCAAGAGTTTAGGCCTGGCCGAGTTACTTCAATTTTGCAACATTTTAGCTAGCTGGACCTTGCTACTGAACTTTGACTTCGGTTTTACCGAGATGGGAAGCTTAGATTTTCTTTCTCTGACAAAATTATGTTTGATCAAAAAGTTTAAAAAAGTTGTTTTGTTGGTTGGCTTGCTTTCTCTCCACGCGTCTGCTATTATGTTAGCTAGACATCCAAGTAGCTAGCGCTAACTTATTAGCTTTTGTTAGCAAACATGGCTACTGTTTTCCTTGACTACAATGAAAATACAACATACCTCATCCTCTGATGAAGAATGGTGAAGTTGCTTTCCTTCTTCCCATGTTTCACATGCCTAACAAGCCAGGGAAGCTGCAACGAACATTACCACACTTTTTCAAATGAGTGACTGGGTCTGAACCCTCTCTCTCTGCAATCGTCCTCCATGAATTTGACTTTACATGCTGGTCTTTATATAATGCATGTCTAGAATCGTAGAGATGCAGGTACAGTGCCTTGCGAAAGTTTTCGGCCCCCTTGAACTTTGCGACCTTTTGCCACATTTCAGGCTTCAAACATAAAGATATAAAACTGTATTTTTTTGTGAAGAATCAACAACAAGTGGGACACAATCATGAAGTGGAACGACATTTATTGGATATTTCAAACTTTTTTAACAAATCAAAAACTGAAAAATTGAGCGTGCAGAATTATTCAGCCCCCTTAAATTAATACTTTGTAGCGCCACCTTTTGCTGCGATTACAGCTGTAAGTCGCTTGGGGTATGTCTCTATCAGTTTTGCACATCGAGAGACTGACATTTTTTCCTATTCCTCCTTGCAAAACATCTCGAGCTCAGTGAGGTTGGATGGAGAGCATTTGTAAACAGCAGTTTTCAGTTCTTTCCACAGATTCTCGATTGGATTCAGGTCTGGACTTTGACTTGGCCATTCTAACACCTGGATATGTTTATTTTTGAACCATTCCATTGTAGATTTTGCTTTATGTTTTGGATCATTGTCTTGTTGGAAGACAAATCTCCATCCCAGTCTCAGGTCTTTTGCAGACTCCATCAGGTTTTCTTCCAGAATGGTCCTGTATTTGGCTCCATCCATCTTCCCATCAATTTTAACCATCTTCCCTGTCCCTGCTGAAGAAAGAAAAGCAGGCCCAAACCATGATGCTGCCACCACCATGTTTGACAGTGGGGATGGTGTGTTCAGGGTGATGAGCTGTGTTGCTTTTACGCCAAACATAACGTTTTGCATTGTTGCCAAAAAGTTCAATTTTGGTTTCATCTGACCAGAGCACCTTCTTCCACATGTTTGGTGTGTCTCCCAGGTGGCTTGTGGCAAACTTTAAACAACACTTTTTATGGATATCTTTAAGAAATGGCTTTCTTCTTGCCACTCTTCCATAAAGGCCAGATTTGTGCAATATACAACTGATTGTTGTCCTATGGACAGAGTCTCCCACCTCAGCTGTAGATCTCTGCAGTTCATCCAGAGTGATCATGGGCCTCTTGGCTGCATCTCTGATCAGTCTTCTCCTTGTATGAGCTGAAAGTTTAGAGGGATGGCCATGGTAGATTTGCAGTGGTCTGATACTCCTTCCATTTCAATATTATCGCTTGCACAGTGCTCCTTGGGATGTTTAAAGCTTGGGAAATCTTTTTGTATCCAAATCCGGCTTTAAACTTCTTCACAACAGTATCTCGGACCTGCCTGGTGTGTTCCTTGTTCTTCATGATGCTCTCTGCGCTTTTAACGGACCTCTGAGACTATCACAGTGCAGGTGCATTTATACGGAGACTTGATTACACACAGGTGGATTGTATTTATCATCATTAGTCATTTAGGTCAACATTGGATCATTCAGAGATCCTCACTGAACTTCTGGAGAGAGTTTGTTGCACTGAAAGTAAAGGGGCTGAATAATTTTGCACGCCCAATTTTTCAGTTTTTGATTTGTTAAAAAAGTTTGAAATATCCAATAAATGTCGTTCCACTTCATGATTGTGTCCCACTTGCTGTTGATTCTTCACAAAAAAATACAGTTTTATATCTTTATGTTTGAAGCCTGATATGTGGCAAAAGGTCGCAAAGTTCAAGGGGGCCGAATACTTTCGCAAGGCACTGTACTTCTGTACCTCCTCGGCCAAGTGATGCTCGATGTTGTTGTCGTTTGCCATGTGGAATCCACACATTTTTTTGGTGTGCACGAACACTTTAAAAAAACTTGCCAAAGACCAAAACAAACCAAACGTAAAATGTCTTAACACGTTTTGGTTTGTTTTTGTCTTTGGCAAGTTTTTTTAAAAGTGTTTGTGCACACCAAAAAATGTCTTGTGGCAAGCCGAATTTCAGTAGCACAAACTGTTACAAACTGTTCCTGATTGGGAGGCATCCGTGCGCCTTAAGACTGCTGCTATCCACTGCAGCGCCCTCTGTTGTGTATTTGGGTACGTGTGTGTGTGCATGACTGTGTGTGTGTGTAGTCACTGTATGTGTGCATGCCTGTGTTTGTGTACGTACTTTGCGCCAGTCACTGTGATCAGCTCAAATGTACTTTGAGTGGACAAAGTTTGTGAACATTTACAGATGCACATTTCAGATCGCAGTCATCACAGTGGTGAAGTCTGGAGATGTAAGCAGCAAGGCATTTGCACGATGTTATGATATTATCCCAGTGACATATCACAGGAAGTAACTACAGTCAGACAGACCACAACTTTTCCTGGATGTGTTGGACCCAACACCTGTCGCTTAGTAGATTTTAGAATTCTCTTTGAGAAGTTAACTTTTTGTTTAGTTTTTTTGTGTAATATGACATGACTTAAGTTGAAGTTAAAGTAAAATATTATTTAACCATGAATGACAATAGCCTCCGTTGTGAATATTTGTGCCCAAATTGATGGGGAAGAAGTGCTGAGTGAGTTAGTTTTTGAGGCAGAGAGAGCAGTGTTTAGTGTGCAGTAGAGAAGTCTCCATATCCATGCTGTTGACAACCCCTGTGGAGATAATGCAAATGTTCCACTTCCCCTAACACATCCAACCACCCTCTAGTAGCAGCCGTAATTAACCAGACATTTGAATATCATGACCTTTTCTTCTGACATTTTCATATTTCAATAACATTGTTTCAGGCTTCTCTCAACAAAAGATAGCCCTCATTTATTGTCAAACTGTCATAAAGTAGCAGTTGCTAACCAAAAAATGGGATCTAGATTCTGGAAGTGAAATAGTAGAACAGTACAAATTTGAAAGAAGCAGCCTGTTTTGTAATCCTAACTTCATATGTAGTTCAGAATAAGCCTGACACCAGATTATGGGGGGACAAGTAAGCAGGTTGTTTGGTCACATCTCTGTGTGCATCGCTCCCTGCCTTCCCATCACACTGTTAGAGGAGCTATTGGCCTGATAGTGGATGTCTGTTGTTGACAGGATTAGTCCCCAGTCATGTGACTCGTGTGTTTATCACAGCAGAGACAACCTCTCCCCTCCCCAGCCAGATGATTACCTAGCTAGGGGATTCTAGACATACACACACACACACACATCAATGTAGAAAGCTATTGGCAGTTAAAACACAGTGGTGGTTCATTGAGGTGTATTGAATGGGTCTCTTTCTATGTCATTGGTCATTTTGGTCATTGCCTTTCACAGTGCTACTGCTCTTGTAGAAATGAAGGCTGTCACCTCTCCTGTGTCGAGATATAATCATCAATTCTGCGCACTGAGATCTCTGTCACCTTGGCTGTTCTCTTCAGGCCAGCCCACTTATGGCACGGTCAGACCTTTTAATCTGGAACACCAGTAGGATCCAGAGCTCTCATCCCTCTGCTTTGTTATGATCAACTAACTGAGCCATTCACCTGAATCAGAGAGGTGCAGGGGGCTGCCTTAATCAACGTCATCGGAGCAGTTGTTATGGGTTAACTGCCTTGCTCAAGGGCAGAATGGCAGATGTTTCCACCTTGCCGGCTCGGGAGTCAACCACTGACCTTTCGGTTACTGCCCAACACTCTTAACCGCTAAGCTACCTGCAGGCCCCATATGAAGTGGGTAAAAGAGTATGTAAAGATGGCTGGTAACAAAATATCATTACATTTCCGTTCTTGAGTAGTGCCACTGTTCAGCAAAACAGTAATATGACGAGGCAGAAATATACAGTAACATGACGAGGCAGAAATATACAGTAATATGACGAGGCAGAAATATACAGTAATATGACGAGGCAGAAATATATACTTCCTGTAACGTTCACCATGTAATATTCACGATATTCAACATAAGAGTTTAAGAAAAGGTTACTTTCGGTCAAGTCCTAAAGCAACCTTTTTCTTCTCCCAGTCACTGTGGCAAGTAGATAAAGAAATCTACCAGCTACTCAGATTTTTTACCACCCAAAATATGTTTTGCATTAATTACATCACAAAACATACAATTAAGTGAATGATTATGCTTAGTAATGTTTCTAAAACAAGGAATGTATTACTAGTAAGATGGAATGTGGTACATTTCTGAATTAAATGTAATATCTTGTGACCTGTGTCTAACCAAAATATCAGATGAGACAAAAAATGTCAACTCCACCATTTAAGGTGAAAGTGGTAATGGGGCCACTCAAGTCTTCATGTGTGCCTGTGAGAATCTGAATAGTAGAGGCCGAAAACATCTGTTCTCTTCGCTAGCAGTGGAAGCAAATTCAAACTTTGAAAAATAACCTAACTTGGAAACAAAACATAATAAATATCCAAGAAACACATAGATAAAGTATCACTTTAGTAGTTAAGCCAACTTTTATGCCTGTGCGCATTGCTTTTAAAAATGAATCTTTCAGCACTTCATTGACAGTGCACACAGCCCCCCAGCCAGGCAGTGCTGCTGTGCGAGGTGGGATACCTATAACGTTAGGATTTCTATTTCTTTGTGCGTTACCAGATATGAAACAAAATGTCAGAAATACTTTGAAAACAACCACTGCAGCATTTATTTTTCTATAAATCATGTCCATTCTTGACTCTTTATAATGTTTATGAAATGCTCACACTGTAGAGCCCTGAGTGTGACCACCTGCCAACGGGGCTGGTGAATTAAACATTCTTACCTGCCAATGCCAAAATCTACCCACATTTGGCGGTTGATGATTTTAGGCCCTGGTTTCAGTGTATCCTTTTCTCCTTGATTTGTTTGATGATTTTGGTTGATGAGAGCAGAATATTTCAAAGGAAGAAGTTATGTATGTTGGATCCTTGTTAGATATTGCTGCACTGTTGGAGCTAGAAACATTTTGTTGCACCTGCAATAACCTAACGTAGCAGGCGTAAAATAAACGCCTGAAACTAGATCCCCTACATACTGGTCTGAAACTAGATCCCCCCTACATACTGGTCTGAAACTAGATCCCCCTACATACTGGTCTGAAACTAGATCCCCCTACATACTGGTCTGAAACTAGATCCCCCTACATACTGGTCTGAAACTAGATCCCCCTACATACTGGTCTGAAACTAGATCCCCCTACATACTGGTCTGAAACTAGATACCCCTACATACTGGTCTGAAACTAGATCCCCTACATACTGGTCTGAAACTAGATCCCCCTACTTAATGGTCTGAAACTAGATCCACTACAAACTGTTCTGAAACTAGATCCGTTACATACTAGTCTGAAACTAGATCCCCCTACATACTGGTCTGAAAATAGATCCACTACATACTGGTTTGAAACTAGATCCCCTACATACTGGTCTGAAACTAGATCCCCCTACATACTGGTCTGAAACTAGATCCCCCTACATACTGGTCTGAAACTAGATCCCCCTACATACTGGTCTGAAACTAGATCCCCCTACATAATGGTCTTGACAAGAAGAAAAAATAGTGTCAGGGAAGGTTCTCTTCTGCACTGTTCAACTAATCCAGTAAATATGGATCAGTTAAGATGGAGTGTTGCCTTGTTAACGTCCAAAAGCTGGAAGTCGCGTCACATGTTCTCTTTCCATTTCCCCTGACAAACGGAACATACGATTGTTGGGACTCTGCATCGCAGGTGTAAGCTCTGCAATCTACAAAACTGTGTACGTGACCATAAATGTTGATTTGATTTGAATGCACAAAGATGAAAGGACGGTACTTACTGTCACTCCCAGCGTACTGAAAGAAATGTATTACTCGTTGTGAAGAGGAACTCGAATGTTCTTTCTTTCAGAACATAATGGCTCCTTCCCTTTACACAACATGCGTTCAATTTACGCTTGTATCAGCTGGAGTGGTTAGTGCACACTGTAGGCCTACAGTAACTGCCTGCTGTACAGAGCCATCAGTTGAATCCCTCTTCATGGTTCTCTTCATCGTGGCCATAAGCCCATCCATGCAGTATCAATTCTCCACTAACATCAAAGGCCAGTTAAATAGGAAGGGAGGAGTGCTGCAGGGCAGGCAGGCATAGTGTAGAGATATAGACTGACTGTGTCACAAATGGCATCCTATTCCCTATATAGTGCACTACTTTTGACCAGTGCCCATAGGGATCTGGTCAAAAAGAGTGCACTATGTATAGAACTGGACTCCTCTACTATTTTGGTATTGTATTATAGTATTTCTAGCTATAATTGTAATGTAGTCATTTGGCCAG
Organism: Oncorhynchus tshawytscha; assembly: GCF_018296145.1. NCBI lineage: Eukaryota > Metazoa > Chordata > Actinopteri > Salmoniformes > Salmonidae > Oncorhynchus > Oncorhynchus tshawytscha. The sequence goes on from NC_056435.1 coordinate 53,606,371, forward strand.
TTGGCAGCCAGGCTAAATACCTCCTCAGCAGCGGCAGTGGAAAAAGAGAGGTTTTCCTCAAGTGCAGCCTTTCTTAAATATATTCAATTAGCTTTTTAAGAACCACATAATTTGATGTTACTGAAAGGTCAAATTGGCTAGATGGTGCTACAGGCTGCTAAAGGAATAGTTTATAATGAGGAAGGAAAGAACCTGTAATTGACCAGATTCACATTTGGTATAGTGGAATGCCTTAAACGTTGCAATGATTATGAAGAATGAACATGTCATTGGCAAACACAAGGGCCTGTTTTGGGTGTTATTGACTTTCCTTGTTTGTGGGCAGATGCCTACAGTATTTACAGCTTTCATCATTAATGTCAGTCGTCCAGGTTAATCATAGACTGCAGGCGTCAAGAACATCTCAATGATGTGCTGCTGATATGTGATATTATTCACAATAGGCTAGTCGCTACAGTAGAATTGTTTTCTAAATCAATAGCTGTACAATTCATACAGGGAGTCATAACTCCTGACAACGGCCCGAGAAGTGACCCGGAAAGCACCCAGCACTTTAGCACTGTAATTGCCACACGTTGACAGCATCACTTTACTCCCAATAAATTCACTGTGACAGTATTTGTTGCCGTGTACTGTATGTATGCCCAGGAGCATGGACTGTATCCTCTACTGTTTGATGATGATAGGGGACACAGAACAGGCCAGGGAGTATACTGTACAGTACAGCACAGTGAAGCCCAGGAGAGTTCAGTACTGTAGAGTAGACTCCAGTAGAATCCAGTACAGTCCAGTAGAGACCTGTAGAGTTCACTAGTAGAGAGACTGTTGAATGATTCTGGGCGGGTCGCACATTTGCTGACTTAAGACACTAGTTTAGGATTTGAATATTTTATCCACAGTACATATAGCGCCTGAACTGCTTGCTGAACTGCTTGTTTTGAATGGAAGCAGGGAGATGTGTGTGAGCTGTCACTACCCCCCTGTGTCTAATCTGGTTAATGGCTTTCACCAAAGCCCCGATACACTTAATCACAGAGCTGAGCACAGCACACCATTAAAGCTACAGTTTGGGATTTGTTCAAAGGTAATTTTAATCCGTGAGCAAAACAAACAGGCTTTTTACCTGTGGCTGAATGAATCCACTGGGTGGACTAACGGCTGATGCATATTGTTAGTTAGTTAGATGACTGCAAGTCGAGACATGGGGTCCTTAATGTTAGACCACTAACAGTAGATACGCAGTGCATATTTAAACAAGTCTGTTCTGATTTTAGAGCACACATTGAAGTGTGTAGTTTAAAAATAACTTTGTTCAACATTGACTTCTCCTCAGAGTCATTCCATGTCATTTCAGCAGCCATGACACCCACCATCTCAGATTGTTCTGAAATTATTTCTGTAGTTACAAACAGATAATATTAGCATTGGTGCAACTTTATTTTCTTGAGATATAATTTGACCTCTTAGATATTAAGCTAAATGATTGCAATAAAATTGGCCATTTTAAATTATAGGATTCAAATCCTCTTTCTTTTGCTTTTTGAGGTGGAACGACCCCTCAGGAAGTCTTACAGTGGGGCTTGACAAAAGAGGTCAAGTCTTTCCTCAGTCACACAATAGAATACTGGGTCATCAACGGTACCATTATGAGTACAGAGGAAATGCCAGGATGTTAGGGTTTTTCCCACCACACCGTGTGGAGAGGGGAAAATGAGCTTGCTGGAGACTACATGATTTAATATGACCCAATTGGGTCTAATTGTCAGAGAGATTTAGTTTCAGAGTAGTACATCTGGTTGGGGTTTACAAAAAGGGATCTCAGTAAAGGTATTCTGTAAACAATTGTCCTGACAGTGGAACTAATCTAAGATTCTCTGAGGAACAACAAAGCTGCTGCTTTGCCCTAGTGATATTTGACCGGTCAAGTCACTACGGACCAGGAGTTCTTCCCTAGTGGAGGGCAACCTTACTAGGGATTGGTCAGTTAGCAGATGTCCAGGTCAGGGATTGGTCAGACGCCCAGCTCAGCTCATGTCAGCTCGGTGTGTCGTTGAGATGAAGATGTAACACTGATCTGAGTGGTTGACTAGCTTACTAAGCTTCTTTTCTCTTGAAGCTTGATCTTGCACAAATGAAAGATGATGGATCTCAAGAAGGGTTAACAGTATCTATAACGGCATGTAACGTAATATAATAAATGCTATGACTGTGACCAAGACTGTGTTTATTTACAGCATTGTACCTGTTTCCATTGAGGTTGGTTGTAAGAGCCGTTTAGTGTTTGTTTGACTATTAATTAGTTGTGGTTTATGTATAAGTCTTGGGGTTGTGTTCCCATCACTACATCGTTGGCTGATTTTAGCAATCTCGTTTTTTCCTGGCAGGCCTATGGGTGGCATAGTTCTGAGGGTCAACACAAACACCGTCTCCAGCTGGAGATGGAGAGGAAGAGCCCGAGGAATGAGAAAAAGCACACACACTTCTTTTGGCATCTCGTTCTCTTCTCTCCCGCTCCCCTCAACTCACTCACTGTTCTTCGTACCGTGTTCTCACCTTTCGGCTCAGTGAGTTTTTGTCTGTGGAAATGCATGGGATTTAACATGGTGGCCTTTCCTCTTATAAACACTTACTTAAGTAGAGTAAACACAAGCGGAGAGTTTCTAACCATGCAAAAAAATATAGACCGGGAACATTGCCATGTAAACATGTGCTAGCTGGATGTGATGTGCTGTAACAGTCGGTGGGTGAGTTGTTTACAGCACAGTGGGCATTCTTCATTGGAGACAAACTGGGATAGCAGCTAGGCTCGCCACACAGACATCAGCTGCCAGCCGGACTGGGTCTACTGCACATCTGTTCTCCACATGGTGCCCAGGAATTCCACAAGAGCAGTCTCTCACAGTCTGATGCTTTCACTAAACATCTAGCAATGTTCTCATCGAGTGCAGTCCCTGTGGAGAGGAAGCTACATATGTCTCTGGTTGGTAGGCGTATATGTATGTTTGGATTTAAGTCAGTTCTTAAGTCAGGAGAGTCCATTAGACTTGATACACAATAACTAGGCCTGATTTCCATCATGGTAACACTTTATTTGAACACAAGCTAACGTTTACGTACAGAACATTGGGAATGCTATACAACAAAAGTTGTTTTTAAAGGTTTTGCTTTTGGGAGAGGTTTTGCTTTTGCTTCTTCCTCTGTTTGGCTCATAGAATCTGTAATTTAATGAAGAAATGACATCATAGCTGAAGATGCTGCTCTCAACTGGATCATCATGGTAGAAGGTTAGACGTGTCCAACAGAACTACAGACAACCACCAAACCTCTTAGAAGCTTAAAAGCTTGGCATGAAGGAACAGTGCCTCTGGGAGTACATACAACAATGACCTACCGCCCATGTACAGTATATGACTGTTTAAAACAGTGTAGTGGGTGGGAAAGACTCTGATCCTGGCACATGATGTGGCTTGCTATACTATAGCTGGAAGGATTCAAAGCCACTACTGGATTATTCAGACAGCAGCTTGATGTGATTCTAGCTAAAATGGAAGAGAGTTGGATGTGGTTATGTGAACATGAAGGGTTGAGAAGCAGATACAATGGCGCTGCGCACACAAACTCAAAATGAACTTTCCTTTGACCTTGTTGTTTTCTAATAGTATTTGGCACAGCCAGAAGAGGACTGGCCACCCCTCATAGCCTGGTTCCTCTCTAGGTCTCTTCCTAGGTTTTGGCCTTTCTAGGGAGTTTTTCCTAGCCACTGTGCTTCTACACCTGCATTGCTTGCTGTTTGGGGTTTTAGGCTGGGTTTCTGTACAGCACTTTGAGATATCAGCTGATGTACGAAGGGCTATATAAATACATTTGATTTGATGATTTTAATTGTAAACAGTATTACAATGAAGATTTAGGACATCAACTAAATATAAACCAGCAGATTTTTGACATGTCCCCATAATACACTCTGTAGTCCACTAATCCACTACTGTTGCAAGCCAGTGTACTGTAACTAAAGCAGATTATTGTGCCAGTTTTTCCCATGCAGATTCAAACAGAGAGAACAGAGGTCAACTCAGTCTGTTGTATTATTTACTGTAGGATCACATGATCTCTGCCGCCTTTGCAGGGCGCATCCCAATTGGCACCCTATGCCCTTTATAGGTCACCACTTTAGCGCACTCTACAGTACCAGTCAAAAGTTTGGACACACCTACTAATTAAACGTTTTTTCTTAATTTTTTACGGAACATTCTACATTGAAGAATAATAGTGAAGACATCAAAACTATGAAATAATACATATGGAATCATGTAGTAGCCAAAAAAGTGTTAAACAAATGAAAATGTATTTTATATTCTAGATTCTTGGAGAGCCTTGAAGACAGCTTTGCACGCTCTTGGCATTCTCTCAACCAGCTTCACCTAGAATACTTTTTCAACATTCTTGAAGGAGTACCCACATATGTTGAGCACTTGTTGGCTGCTTTTCCTTCATGCTGCGGTCCAAATCATCCCAAACCATCTCTATTGGGTTGAGGTCAAGTGATTTGTGGAAGCCAGATCATTAGATGCAGCACTCCATCACTCTCCTTCTTGGTCTTCTTGGTATAATAGCCCTTATACAGTCTGGAGGTGTGTTGGGTCAATGTCCTGTTGAAAAACACATTTTTATTTTTACCTTTTATTTAACTAGGCAAGTCAGTTAAGAACAAATTATTATTTTCAATGACGGCCCAGGAACAGTGGGTTTAACTGCCTGTTCAGGGGCAGAACGACAGATTTATACCTTGTCAGCTCGGGGGTTTGAACTTGCAACCTTCCGGTTACTAGTCCAACGCTCTAACCACTAGGCTTCCCTGCCACAGTCCCACTAAGTGCAAACCAGATGGGTTGGTGTATCGCTGCAGAATACTGTGGTAACCATGCTGGTTAAGTGTGCCTTGAATTCTAAATAAATTACCAACAATGTCACCAGTAAAGCACCCCCACACCATCACACCTCCTCCATGCTTCACGGTGGGAACCACACATGCGGAGATCATCTGTTCACCTACGCTGCGTCTCACAAAGACACAGTGGTTAGAACCAAAAATCTCAAATTTGGACACATCAGACCAAAGGACAGATTTCCACTGGTCTAATGTCAATTGATCATGTTTCTTGGCCCAAGCAAATCTCTTCTTATTATTGTTGTCCTTTAGTAGTGGTTTCTTTGCAGCAATTTGACCATGAAGGCCTGATTCATGCAGCCTCTGAACAGTTGATGTTGAGATGTGTCTGTTACATGAACTCTGAAGCATTTATTTGGGCTGCAATTACGGAGGCTGGTAACTCAAATGAACTTATGCTCTGCAGCAGAGGTACCTCTGGGTCCTCCTTTCCTGTGGCGGTCCTCATGACAGCCAGTTTCATCATAGTGCTTGATGGTTTTTGTGACTGCACTTGAAGAAACTTTCAACGTTTTCCTGGATTGACTGACCTGTCTTAAAGTAATGATGGGCTGTCGTTTCTCTTTGCTTATTTGAGCTGCTGTTGCCATAATATGGACTTTTACCAAATAGGGCTATCTTTTGTATACCACCCCTACCTTGTCACAGCAGAACTGATTGGCTGAAACGCATTAAGAAGGAAAGAAATTCCACAAATGAACTTTTAACAAGGCACACATTTTAATTGGTTGAGAGAATGCCAAGTGTGTGCAAAGCTGTCATCAAGGCAAAGGGTGGCTACTTTGAAGAATGAGTCAGTGTGTGCCCTAACTTTTGACTGGTACTATATTGGGAAGTGGTTCCCAAGTCCAGTCCCCGAGTACTCCCTACATAGCACACATTTTTGTTGTAGCCCCAGACAAAAACACCTGATTCCACTTGTCAAGGGCTTGATGATTATTTGACATGTAGAATCAGTTGTGCTTACCCGGGGCCACACCAACAATATGTACTGTTGGGAGTACTGGAGTTGAGAAACACTGATATAGGGAATAGGGTGCCATTTGGGACACAGCCTTGCAGTCATGCCCTCAGGACCCCCCTGCAAGGCTAAATAATCCCTGCCAGGGTAGAAAGTGCTTACTCATAGCAGGCACCATGCTGGACGTTTTGTAGAGATGTATTCCTGGGCGGGCTAAGTATTTTATACTGTATTTGTACTGTATTCCTGACAATTTCTCTTCCTGGTCCTGAGTGTTGTGAATGCCCTCATTGGAGTGGAGAGCAGAGCTTGCTTTTTAACACGGTCACTGTGTGAATGTCTTTGTTGATATTTATCACTACTTGAGTTCAACTGAATACAATTTTTGAGCTGGGGTGAGTTAATTAATCCAGGGGATGAGCATGTTCATCATACCCCTCAGGTCCATGCCAGGCTATACCTGGTAACCATGCTCATGGTTAAGAGAGGGAAGTATGGCCTTTTATGAATAATAATGAAGGTGTAGTGGTCCTGTGGTGGCTTTACTGAGGTATTTCTTCTCTTCTCCAGGGTAACACTGCTTGTTTTGAACACTGTGTGAGGTCTACAGGGAGAACTGTGTGGAGCTGGAAATAGAAAGGGCTAGTTGGATATATGGTTCAGGGGAAAAGGAGGAAAATAATGAGTGTGTGTGAGAGATGCTCTTTGGTTAAGGAGTTGTTTTGTCTGTTTTCCAGTCTACTGTATAAATCCTGCATACTAGTATTTAATGGTATTTAACTAGTATTTAATGGACTGGTGCACACCAGACAAAAGGTTGTACTCGAAGGATTCTCATTTAATCAAGTGCATTATAATGTCTTGGAAACATGATGACATTTCAAAGGAAGGTAATTCAAAATCAAAGGAATAATTAGTATGGAAACCTTTTGTCATCATTGTAATGTCATCAGATTGACTTTAGATGCAGTATAACTTTAGCTAGGTAGCTAAGATTGAGGTGAGAGCACTGGATTTTAGCTAGCCAAAGTTGGGATTGCTAGCTATTTTTTACAACATTTGCTAGCTAATGTCAACATTGCCTTTCTCTAAAGTAAATTTGACGACATCAAAATAATGGCAAAGTTGTTTCCTAATAATTATTTGCCTAATTTTGTAATGTCATGGTATTTCCAAGCCGCTAAGTAATTCAGACAAAACAATCATTAGCCCCCTTTTTAACCTCTCTGGGATATGTGGGATGGTAGCGTCCCACCTGGCCAAAAGCCAGTGAAAATGCAGAGTGCCAAATTCAAACAAATGACTATAAAAATCTAACTTTCATGAAATCACACATGCAAGGTAGCAAATTAAAGCTATACTTGTTGTGAATCCAGTCAACATGTCAGATTTCAAAAAGGCTTTTCGGCGAAAGCAAACGTTGCTATTATCTGAGGATAGCACCTCCGTAAACAAAGAGAGAGAAGCATATTTCAACCCTGCAGGCGCGACACAAAACACAGAAATAAAAATATAATTCATGCCTTACCTTTGACAAGCTTCTTTTCTTGGCACTCCAATATGTCCCATAAACATCACAAATGGTCCTTTTGTTCGATTAATTCCGTCTATATATATCAAAAATGTCCATTTATTTGGCGCGTTTGATCCAGAAAAACACTGGTTCCAACTTGCGCAATGTGACTACAAAATACCTCAAAAGTTACCTGTAAACTTTGCCAAAACATTTCAAGCTACTTTTGTAATACAACTTTAGGTATTTTTTAACGTAAATAATCGATAAAATTGAAGACTGGATGATCTGTGTTCAATACAGAAGGAAAACAAACTGTAGCTAGCTTTCTGGTCACGCGCCTCTAACAGTACACTTCAAGTTACCCTTGTTCAAGATGGCCGTACTTCTTCATTACACAAAGGAAAAACCTCAACCAATTTCTAAAGACCGTTGACATCCAGTGGATATGAACTGCAAGAAGGTCCCTTTAGAAATCTGGATTCATGGGGCGGAGCTAGCATGTTGGAGTGAACGGCTGTGCGTGAGAGGCTCCTGCAACTTTTTTGCGAAATAATCTAATTTAACCTGCTTTATGGCACTTTTTACAACAAACGTTTCTTTCTAATACAAGATTGTAACTTTTTATATGAAAATGGCGAGTAATAAGCGACCAAAGGACAATAAATCCACAGCGGAGGCCTACTCCCCACTAAATAACGAGACAGACATGGCGGGAGGCACATGCAACAACATGACACTTACAGAACTTACCCGGGCTTTGGGGGAGCTACGTGTTGCTATAGCTGAGGATCTTAAGGCCACTATTGCTGAACTGGACACCAAAATTGAGAGCATCATTCGAACGGTGGCTTCGCATGGCCAGATTATTGTGGACCTTGAGAAAGCTTCTGAATTCAATGCTGGTAGGATCGATGAGTTAGAGAAGCTATGCACGTCATTGCAGGATACTGTGCAGAGGCTTTCTGTGAAAGTGGTGGACCTGGAGGGCCGATCCAGACGTAATAACCTTCGCGTTGTTGGTCTGGCAGAGGGGGTAGAGGCGGGCTCTCGCCCCACCGACTTCTTCGCCAAGCTATTGAAGGATGCAATGGGATCGGATGTTTTGGATTCGGATCCCCAGCTGGACCGCGCACACGCTCCCTTGTCCCAGTGCCTGGCCCGGGCCAACGTCCTCGCCCAGTAATCATCTGTTGTCACAGTTTCAAGACCAAGGATCTTATCCTGCGTGAAGCTCGAATGAGGGGCAACCTGTCACATAAAGGGCATCCATTCCGTGTCTATGAGGATTATGAGGACATCCGTCATCATGAAGTGCTTTGAGAGACTAGTCAAGGACCATATCACCTCAACCCTACCTGACACCCTTGACCCACTCCAATTTGCCGCCCAAATAGGTCCACAGACGATGCAATCTCAACCACACTGCACACTGCCCTAACCCATCTGGACAAGAGGAATACCTATGTGAGAATGCTGTTCATCGACTACAGCTCGGCATTCAACACCATAGTACCCTCCAAGCTCGTCATCAAGCTCGAGACCCTGGGTCTCAACCCCGCCCTGTGCAACTGGGTACTGGACTTCCTGACGGGCCGCCCCCAGGTGGTGAGGGTAGGCAACAACATCTCCTCCCCGCTGATCCTCAACACTGGGGCCCCACAAGGGTGCGTTCTGAGCCCTCTCCTGTACTCCCTGTTCACCCACGACTGCGTGGCCACGCACGCCTCCAACTCAATCATCAAGTTTGCGGACGACACAACAGTGGTAGGCTTGATTACCAACAACGACGAGACGGCCTACAGGGAGGAGGTGAGGGCCCTCGGAGTGTGGTGTCAGGAAAATAACCTCACACTCAACGTCAACAAAACTAAGGAGATGATTGTGGACTTCAGGAAACAGCAGAGGGAACACCCCCATCCACATCGATGGAACAGTAGTGGAGAGGGTAGCAAGTTTTAAGTTCCTCGGCATACACATCACAGACAAACTGAATTGGTCCACTCACACAGACAGCATCGTGAGGAAGGCGCAGCAGCGCCTCTTCAACCTCAGGAGGCTGAAGAAATTCGGCTTGTCACCAAAAGCACTCACAAACTTCTACAGATGCACAATCGAGAGCATCCTGGCGGGCTGTATCACCGCCTGGTATGGCAACTGCACCGCCCTCAACCGTAAGGCTCTCCAGAGGGTAGTGAGGTCTGCACAACGCATCACCGGGGGCAAACTACCTGCCCTCCAGGACACCTACACCACCCGATGCTACAGGAAGGCCATAAAGATCATCAAGGACATCAACCACCCGAGCCACTGCCTGTTCACCCCGCTGTCATCCAGAAGGCGAGGTCAGTACAGGTGCATCAAAGCTGGGACCGAGAGACTGAAAAACAGCTTCTATCTCAAGGCCATCAGACTGTTAAACAGCCACCACTAACATTGAGTGGCTACTGCCAACACACTGTCAATGACACTGACTCTACTCCAGCCACTTTAATCATGGGAATTGATGGGAAATGATGTAAATATATCACTAGCCACTTTAAACAATGCTACCTTATATAATGTTACTTACCCTACATTATTCATCTCATATGCATACGTAGATACTGTACTCTATATCATCGACTGCATCCTTATGTAATACATGTATCACTAGCCACTTTAACTATGCCACTTGGTTTACATACTCATCTCATATGTATATACTGTACTCGATATCATCTACTGTATCTTGCCTATGCTGCTCTGTACCATCACTCATTCATATATCCTTATGTACATATTCTTTATCCCCTTACACTGTGTATAAGACAGTAGTTTTTTGGGGAATTGTTAGTTAGATTACTTGTTCGTTATTACTGCATTGTCGGAACTAGAAGCACAAGCATTTCGCTACACTCGCATTAACATCTGCTAACCATGTGTATGTGACAAATAAAATTTGATTTGATTTATGCGCCCGATGTGGCAAAGCATCGCGCCGACTACAGAGATGTCATGACCAAACTCTACAAACTCCATCTTCGCCCAGCCTTACTCTTCCCTGCAAGACTAAGAATTACCCCGCCTTCCGGTGAGAAGATTTGGCTCTCCTCGGTTTTGGACGCAGAAAAGTTTATCCGGGGATATACACCAATCCCCCGTACATGTTAGAGTGCCTAGTTATTGCGTGTTAGGGTCTGCTCATGGACTCGAATCCATACTATACCATATTGGGTGAAAACGTATTAAACGGGCTCAACAAGGGCTACCGAACATGTAAGACGCTGAGCAGACCAATGGATGGCGGTCAGAGCTCTCATTTAACGTTAAATTAACTTTCATCCCGGCTGTGCTCAGCGATGCATATTTTTTACTTCCAGGCTTGATCACTGACACCTTCGGATGGATATACTTATATTCCTCCACTTTTGTTTTGTTTCATTATTTATTTTACAATCCTTACATTATTCGTACTACCATACCATTTATTTATTGCTTGCAGGGGACTGGGGGTGATGGTTGGGAGGGGGCAGACACCTGGTTAGTAAGTTGATGTTTTGTGCCGTTCTGCCTTTGTCTAGCCGTGGGCCTCTCTCCCGACTAGAGTCCCACCAGCCCTCTGTAGTGCTTATGTCTGTGTAGGTGTGCGTACATATAATTACTATTTGTACTTTATTACTATTTTCTCTTAGCATTTTAGTATTATGTATGTGTATATTTTAAATCAGTGTAGATTGTTATTCTGGGGTATGAATGTTTGTATGTGTATATGTGCATATGGATGTATATACATATTCTTTAAATATATATTTTTATATATATATATTTTTTGTGGGTATGTATACATGCATGTATGTATATGTGTGTGTGTGTGTGTGTGTGTGTGTGTGTGTGTGTATGTGTGTTTGTATATATATGTGTATATATAGGTATGTGTATGTATGTATGTATGTGTGTGTATGTATATACAGTGCCTTGCGAAAGTATTCGGCCCCCTTGAACTTTGCGACCTTTTGCCACATTTCAGGCTTCAAACATAAAGATATAAAACTGTATTTTTTTGTGAAGAATCAACAACAAGTGGGACACAATCATGAAGTGGAACGACATTTATTGGATATTTCAAACTTACACATCTATACATCTTATACATCTAAAGCGGATCCTAACCCCTTAGTTATGCAAACATTTTTGGAGGACTGTAATCTTCCTGCCCTGAACCAGGAAGATTCTAACTTCCTGAATAAGGAAATATCTCTTGATGAAATTCGAGAAACAATTACATCTCTAAAGAGTGGCAAGACCCCGGGCCCAGATGGTTACCCTGGTGAATTCTATAAAACATTCAGCAACATGCTCTCTCCCTATCTGCACAAAATGTTGGTTCAGGCCAATGAGGATGGAGCTCTCCCTTCTACTTTGGACGAAGCGTTCATTACAGTTATACATAAGAAGGGTAAAGATCCAGAAGAGGTAGGGTCATACAGACCAATATCTCTCCTTAATACAGACCAAAAGATTTTAGCAAAAACTCTGGCTAACAGGCTTAGCACTTTAATTGGAAAATTGGTCCATTCGGATCAGACCTGCTTTATCCCTAACAGAAACTCATTCTTCAATCTCAGGCACCTCTTCAATATTGTGTATTCTCAGAGGTTACCCAACTTGGACCTTGCCGTCATATCTCTTGACGCCGAAAAGGCCTTTGACCAAGTTGAGTGGCCCTATCTATTCAAGCTCCTACAGAAATTTAATATTGGAGATAGGTTCATAAATTGGATCCAGCTTTTATATAGGAACCCCTGTGCCAGAATACTCACTAACCAATCATTGTCGCCCGATTTAACCTCAACAGGGGACAAGGCAGGGTTGTGCGCTGTCGCCTATGCTCTTCGCCCTAATTATCGAACCGCTCGCTCAGACGATTAGATCTCATGCAGCAATACACGGCTATAATACTAAAGATACTCTAAATAAGATCTCCCTATACGCAGATGACATCCTCCTCTATGTAACAGAACCCCAGGCTAGTATCCCAGCTATTCTTGATGTGATCAATTTGTTTGGTACCTTCTCGGGATACATAATAAATTGGAACAAGAGTGAATTAATGCCCATACGGTCGCAAAATACCTCCTGGCTAGAACATCTCCCATTTTAAGTTATCTTCAGAAAAATGTACCTACCTAGGAATTGTAGTTACCAAACAATACTCCTTACTATTTAAAGAGAATTTCCCCTCTCTGATACAAAAACTCAAAGCAAACATACTATTTTGGAGAACTCTCCCAATTTCTCTGCTCGGAAGAATTAATGCCATTATAATGGTCTTCCTCCCACAACTGCTCTACCTATATCAGAACATCCCAGTATTCATACCTAAATCCTTTCATAAACAACTGGACTCAATTATCAATCCTTTCATCTGGGATTATAAAACACACAGGATAGGTAAAAAACACCTCTGTAAATCCAAGATGGAAGGAGGATTGTCTCTCCCAAATTTTATATTTTATTACTGGGCCGCTAACCTCCGCGTTGTTACGTTTCTGTTGGATGACGTACTTCCGGCATCCAGCTGGCTTAGTATAGAGCGTGAGGAGTGTCACCCCTTCTCTATTGGCGCTGTGATTTTGTTTGAAAATAGAGTGCGCTGTGTTGATTTTTGTCTATTCACACCAGACGTGATCATGGCACACAGGTTAAAATACCAAAACCAATTGGGAATCAATGATATTAATTTGGGTGCATGTTAAAGTACACATGAAACATTCATGGACATTTAGCTAGCTAACTGGGTAAATCCATTTGAATTCAATCACTTTTTGACAGCCTCCATTTTGATTTAAACAAAACTTTCTGTACTTGTTTGTCCATGCACCAAAAATTTAGTGAACCGCACTGAGTTCACAAAAATTGGCTGAAAGGGACCAAGTGTGATCTTCCATGCACCCACATTGGTTTTTATGAACCAAGTTCCATTTGAGTGTTTGTCAACTCAGATGCTTGTAACTAGGGCTAGGAATTGCCAGGGACCACACGATATATGATATTATCACGATACTTAGGTGCCGATGCGATCTGTGTTGCGATTCTCACGATTCCAAACATATTGTTCACTCTGTTTGCTGCAAGAGAAACGTGAGAGAGCATAAGAAAACAAGTTTTGATAAGTCAGGGAAGTAAAAGTGCTGAAAACATGTTGGCTAACTATTTAAAAATAATATGAAAGATAAGTTGTATGATGAAAAATACCGTAGCTTGTGCGCAGGTACAGTCGACTATCGTTAGTTTTTTTGCTACTGTTGGTAGAATTAGCTAACGCATACAGTGCATTTGGTAGGTATTCAGACCCCTTGACTTTTTCCACATTTTATTACGGTACAGCCTTATTCTAAAATTGATACAATTATATTTTTTTCACATCACTCTACACAAAATACCCCATAATGGCAAAGCGAAAACAGGTAGTTCATTTTTTTTTGCTAATTTATTAAGAATAAAAAACATAACTTATTTAAATAAGTATTCAGACCCTTCGCTATGAGACTCAAAATTGAGCTCAGGTGCGTCCTGTTTCCATAGATCATTCTTGCAGTTTTTCTACAACTTGATTGGAGTCCACCTGTGTAAATTTCAGTTGATTGGACATGATTTGGAAAGGCACACAAAAGCTGTCTATATAAGGTCCCACAGTTGACAGTGCATGTCAGAGCAAAAACCGAGCCATGAGGTCGAAGGAATTGTTCGTAGAGCTCCACGACAGTTTTGTGTCGAGGCACAGATCAGGGGAAGGGTACTAAATCATGTATGCAGCATTGAAGGTCACCAAGAACACAGTGACCACCATCATTCTTCAATTACAAAAGTTTGGAACCACCAGTACTCTTCCTAGATCTGGCCTTGCGGCCAAACTTAGCAATTGAGGTAGAAGGGCCTTGGTCAGGGAGGTGACCAAGAATTCGATGGTCACTCTGACAGAGCTCCAGAGTTCTTCTATGGAGATGGGAGAACTTTCCAGAAGGACAACCATTACTGCAGCACTCCATCAATCAGGCCTTTATTGTAGAGTGGCCAGACAGAAGCAACTCCTCAGTAAAAGGCACTTGACAGCCCACTTGGAGTTTGCCAAAAGGCACCTAAAGGCTCTCAGACCATGAAGAAAAAAAAATTGTTCTGATGAAACCAATATTGAACCTGAATACCAAGCGTCACGCCTGGAGGAAACCTTGCACCATCCCTATGGTGAAGCATGGTGGTGGCAGCATCATGCTGTGGGAATTTTTTGCAGCGGCAGTTACTGAGAGACTAGTCAGAATTGAGGGAAAGATGAACGGAGCAAAGTAAAGAGAGATCCTTGATGAAAACCCGATCCAGAGCGTGCAATACCTCAGACTGGGGCGAAGGATCACCTTTCAACAGGACAACGACACTAAGCACACAGCCAAGACAACACAGGGATGGCTTCGGGACAAGTCTCTAAATGTCCTAGAGTGGCCCAGCCAGAGCCTGGACTTGAAACCAATTGAACCTCTCTCTCTCAACCTGAAAATAGCTGTGCAGCAACACTCCGCATCCAACCTGACAGAGCTTGAGAGGATCTGCAGAGAAGAATGGGAGAATCTCCCCAAATACAGTTGTGCCAGGCTTGTAGCTTCATTCCCAAGAAGACTCAAGGCTGTAATCGCTGCGAAAGGTGCTTCAACAAAGTACTGAGTAAAGGATCTGAATACTTATGTAAATGTGATATTTCAGTATTTAATTTTTTATACATTTGCAAAACTTTGTCATTATGGTGTATTTTGTGTAGATTGATGAGGAAAGAACCAAATTAATCCATGTTAGAATAAGGCTGTAATGTTAAACAAATCACTTCTTTGGATTCTTTATGATTTCATGTGTTATTTCATAGTTTTTATGTCTTCACTATTATTCTACAATGTAGAACATAGTAAATATGGAGAAAAACCCTTGAATGAGTAGGCTTCACAACTTTTGACTGGAACTTATATATATATATTTTAAATCGTATAACTTGTACTTGTGAATAGCGTGTACTTGTGAATAACTTGTACACGCTCGCTCACGCAATGCAGCCGGTCTGGTTAATGTGTGAGACGTCTTCAAAACGTTCATAACAATGACGACTGAGTGATGGAGGTACAACCTATGAATAGGTAGATGCTGTTTCAGGGGTGTAAAGATGTATAGCAGTAGCATGCTCTACCATCCTTTCCCAGGCCTATAAATCTAAGCCCTGTGTTGTTGTCTGCTCTGCTCCATGGCTTCAGCTGGCTGCTTTAATCCTGGGGCCACAGGGGACTCCCTCCTGGGTGAGGAGGGAGTTTAAACTGTTGACATGGTGCTGTCTCTCTTCAGCTCTGATCTAAGACTGACTGACTGACTGACTGGGAGGAACCCTACTTTTCTGCCTGTTGCCTTCAGGTAGCTACGCTGTTGCTGCTTGGCCGGCGTGCCATCCTCCCACACAGACAAACCCTCACTCTCTTTCTTTACCTTTTTATATCTGCGATCTCTCTCTCTCTCTCTCTCTCAATTAAATCAAAAGGGCTTTATTGGCATTGGAAACAAATGTAACATTGCCAAAGCAAGTGAAATAGATAATAAACAAAATTAGAATAAACAATAACAAATTAGATGTAAACATTACATTCACAAAAGTTCCAAAGGAATAGAGACATTTCAAATGTCATGTTATGGCTATATACAGTGTTGTCACAATGTGCAAGTAGTGAAAATACAAAAGGGCAAATAAATAAACATAAATATGGGTATTTACAATGTGCTCTGTTCTTCACTGGTTGCCCTTTTCCTGTGGCAACAGGTCACAAATCTTGATGCTGTGCTGCACACTGTGGTATTTCACACAATAGACATGGGAGTTTATCAAAATGGATTTGTTTTTCGAATTCTTTGTGGATCTGTGTAATCTGAGGGAAATATGTGTCTGTAATATGGTCATACATTGGGCAGGAGGTTAGGAAGTGCAGCTCAGTTTCCACCTCATTTTGTGGGCAGTGTGCACATAGCCTGTCTTCTCTTGAGAGCCATGTCTGCCTACGGCGGCCTCTCTCAATAGCGAGGCTATGCGCTCTCTCTGTCTCACTCTGTGTCTCTGTCTCACTCTACCCCTCTGTCTCTGTCCCCCTCTTTCTATCTCTATTCATCTTGCCACACTATCAAATTAGATATAAGCTGCTGGCTCTTTCACCTCCCATCATCACAGACAGGAGATATGTTTCAATATGTTTCAATAGAAGCCATTTTCTGACACCTGTCAGTATTTCTGAACATCAAAGAAAAGTCTGGATCACTGACATCTGTCTGTCTTACATCTCAAAAGCCAAAATTACTACATGCATACCAAGTGCTTTGTATCCCTCATATGCTCATTGATGCTAACAAAACATGAGTCATTAATTGTCTTATTCATATAGCATCAATGACTTCCTCCCAGATCAGCGTTGTGGTGCTGAAGAGATAGTGTTACCTTTTTGATCATAACAGCACAGTGCACCACCTGAAGCCAGAGAGAAGAGTCTTAATGAATCCCCCTTCTAATGATGCAACTATCAGTAAGAACTGTGCTGGGCAGAGGAGAGGTGTGTGTGTGTGTGTGTGTGTGTGTGTGTGTGTGTGTGTGTGTGTGTGTGTGTGTGTGTGTGTGTGTGTGTGTGAACCAAGCTAAAGCTATGAGTCACTCTCAAGAGGGGGCTATAGAATAATAAAGGAATCCCCCTCTGACTCCTAAGGCTAAAGTTACAATCCGCCCCCTACTCCCCAATGATACAATACTAGAGAGGAGTGGGTGTTCTCAATCAATAGGCATGGCTACACTTCCACAGCCCTATCCTGGGTACATACACTTCCATTTGTAGGAGGGGTGGTGGGTGGTATTATTATAGTTCTAAATGTTCTTGGCAGAAGGAAATGTTTACCAAGTTGCAGCAGGCATCTAAGATGTTTGGGTCTCTGAGTGCGTGTTGGCCTAAAAGATGATCTTTGGTATCTGGTAATTGGGCTGAGGTGGGCGAGAGAGGAGCTACTGAGAACAGAGCATTAAAGGTTGAAGGGTAGGATGAGTGTATTTGATGACTGAGTCAATGTAAGATGGAGGCTTTCTAATATTTCTTACCTACACCACTACTGTAGTGTTGCGCTCAGCTGAAGGAGAGAGAAGTCAGAGACCTTTGTAAAGTGCAGACACACACACACCTAGGGTAGGCTCTCAGAGAACATTGAAAATCTTTACTGTATCTATGTAGCTAGTCTTTCAAACGCAGGGATGGACAGCTCCCTGTCTCCTCTCTCTCAGTGGATAACCTGGTTCAATGAGGTACATGGTGAGAGCATACCACCCCCCCATGTGCAAGTTCATAGCCTACGCCAGAGCCCAGTATCTCTGTTACTGGTGCACTCTAGGAGATGTGTTGGGCAACAGTGTCTCTCTCCTTCCCCCTCCTGCAGACAGCAGCTAACATACAGTACCTGATCAAAAGTTTGTGGGCACCTGCTCATTGAACATCTCATTTCAAAATCATGGGCATTAATGGAGGTGGTCCCCCCTTTGCTGCTGTAACAGCCTCCACTCTTCCACTAGATGTTGGAACATTGCTGCTCTAACAGGGTAGACATTTGACGAATTGACTTGTTGGAAAGTTGACATCCTGTGACGGTGCCACATTGAAAGTCCCTGAGCTCTTGAGTAAGGCCATACTACAGCCATTGTTTGTCTATGGAGATTGCATGGCTTTGTGCTTGATTTTATACACCTGTCAGTAACGGGTCTTGCTGAAATGGCTGAATCCACTAATTTGAAGGTGTCCACATACTTTTTATATATTGTGTAGCTTCTCAGCCTGTAACTGGGCGTCCTGAATGGGCAGTAATCTGAAACCACCTAAACAACCTTATCAGAAAGAAAAATCATGGACTCGATTTTTCCATTTGGTTATTTCCAAATTGCAGTTTATATTTCTGTGCACAGTACAGCCTCCTCATCAATTTCCAGAATACAGTTTGTTCAGGAAATCCAGGCACTGTCTGAATGCCGTTGATGGATGGTGAGTGTGTGGGAGAGCAGCCTCGAGTATCAAAGGGCTCTGAGGGTTTTCAGATAAACTATTATTGTTGTTGTTCCACCTCCCTCTTGGATCAACCCTGATGGTGGTGATCATTACTTATGATTAAAGTCCACACAGAGGGAAGACAGACACATACTATAGGTTAAATGATCCACACAGAGGGAAGACCGACACATACCATAGGTTAAATGATCCACACAGAGGGAAGACAGACACATACTATAAGTTACATGATCCACACAGAGGGAAGACAGACACATACTGTAGGTTACATGATCCACACAGGAGGCAATGAGGAATAAAAAGCATTACGTTGTGTGTGGCAATGATGACACCTGGGCTGTGGTTACTGTGTGGGCTGGTCTCGTGGGGGAAGGCAGTCTTCTCCTGCTTTTGCTGGTAAGGCCTGTGGGCCAATCAAACTATCATCTGGTTCTCCAGGTCTCTGGCTGTATACCACCAGAGCCTATTCTGTTTCTCCAGGTCTCTGGCTGTTTAACCCCAACAGCATGTTCTGTTCTGCCCTGATTGAACTCTCTCTCCATCTCACTCTCCCTCCATCACTACAAAATGAATGGCAAAGTAGGGTTCTTTTATGAAAGGGTTACAGAGGAAGTACAGAGGAAGTGAAGAGTGTACATTGTTTGGTTCACCTTTGTGTCAGTGCATGATATACAATAAGTACAGTATCCTATCCATGTTCTGTTGCACCACAAACCCCCTAAAAACCTTTGACCTCTCAGGAGTTATCCCACCCACACCCATCTATAGCTCTAGTCTTCATAGTTTTGTGGTGTTATAAAGGCTCACAGAATGGTTCCTTTCTTTCATTGCTCTCTTCATCATTTTGGATGATTGCCCAGATTGTTCTGGCTCCTACTCAGCAGTTTGGCTTAATTGACCTGCCTGAGGCTGAGACAGCAACATCTATCCCATTCCCTAGAGTTTAACATACAAAGACCAGGAACACTTTTTTTTGTATTTTATAACTTTGTATTGCAGTTAGAATTATACCTTTGTCATTTTTTTTATATACTGTCGATCCCAAAACATTTTTACTTCAATGTAAATACAGAAAATATTAAACAATAGGGTAAGTGTACCAAAAGCCCACCAAAATCTAAGTATTAGAAATGTTTTTAATTTATTATTTGTAAAAAAAAATATATATATATTTTGCTCCCTTTTTCTCCCCAATTGTTCTGATCTTGTATCATCGCTGCAACTCCTCAACGGACTCGGGAGAGGTGAAAGTGGAGCCAAGTGTCCTCTGAAACATAACCCGACTAACCGCGCTACTTAACCCAATGTTTTGGAGGAAACACTGTTCAACTGGCGACCGGGGTCAGCCCGCAGGCCCCCCACAAGGAGTTGCTAGAGTGCGATGAGCCAAATAAAGCCCCGCCGGCCAAACCCTCCCTTAACCTCGATGACGCTGGGCCAATTGTGCATCGTCCCATGGGACTCCCGGCCACTGCCAGTTGTGGCACAGCTCTGGAATGAACCTGGGTCTGTAGTAACACCTCTGCCATGCAGTGCTGTAGACTGCTGCGCCACTCGGGAGGCCCAAGTTTAAACATTTCTAACATGCACTGACTATACAAAACATTAACCCCCTAAGGTCGATGTCCACGCCCCTTCGGAAATCTAATTAGCATAACAAAACAATCCCCATAAAAATCTGTCAGTTTAAGCTAGAGATATCAGTATGTAACACTTCTGCATTTGTAGTGAAAGGTGACAGAGTTACAGCAGTGTTTTTCAGACCATGAGACAGCCCGAAAATCGCTCTTCTCACAAAATCATCTGTAGCGTCCAAACTATTATGACGCCCCTATGGAAAGATGAGACTCCCACGAACATGATGATGATCTCTGTTTTGCTCTACGACCCCCAGAAGCGTCTTGGTACTCGTCTGAAGTCGGTACAGCCGATCTGCCAACTTATGTCTGTAGCGTCTGAACAGTTTGGGCTACACAATAATATTACCCCTCTGTTTAAATGCAAGACACCCGCAGGCCTCTGAAGGTCCCCCGTTACCAGTTGAAAAGAATAATGGAAGTATACAGTATATGGAGACTGTTTAGTGACAAAAATAAGGGGTTCAAAACATGTAAAAAAAAACAACAACAAATGTTTCCTGATCTTTCTTATGTCTCGTAGAAATACAGTAGGACAGACACTTCAGAATAAACATCGTTGTTCCAATATTTTCCTGATCTTTCTTATACACTACATGACCAACAGTATGTGTACACCCTTTCAAATTTGTGGGTTCGGCTATTTCAGCCACACCCGACAGGTCTATAAAATCGAGTACACAACCCTGCAATCCCAATAGACAAACGTTGTTAGTAGAATGGAACGTACTGAAGAGCTCAGTGACTTTCAACATGGCACCGTCACAGGATGCTACCTTTCCACCAAGTCAGTTCGACAGATTTCTGCCCTGCTAGAGTTGCCCCGATCAACTGTAAGTGTTGTTATTGTGGAAACATAAGTGGAAACTGTTATTGTGGAAATATAAGTGGAAACATCTAGGAGCAACGACGGCTACCCCGCGAAGTGGTGGGCCAAACAAGCTCACGGAACGGGACCGCTGAAGCGCATGGCGCGTAAAATTCGTCTGTCCTTGGTTGCAACACTCACCACCCAGTTCCAAACTGCCTCTGGAAGCAACATCAGCTTGTCGGAAGCTTAATGAAATGGGTTTCCTTGGCCGAGCAGCTGCACACAAGCCTAAGATCACCATGCGCAATGTCAAGTGTTGGCTGGAGTGGTGTAAAGCTCGCCGCCATTGGACTCTGGAGAAGTGGAAGTGCGTTCTATGGAGTGATGGATCACGCTTCACCACCTGGCAGTCTGACAGACGAGTCTGTGTTTGGCGGATGCCATGAGAACGATACCTGCTCGAATGCATAGTGCCATTTCCAACTGTAAAGTTTGTTGATGGAGAAATAATGGTCTGGGACCATTTTTTTATGGTTCGGGCTAGGCCAGTGAAGGGAAATCTTAATGCTACAGCATACAATGACATTCTAGATGATTCTGTGCTTCCAACTTTGTGGCAACAGTTTTGGGATGGCCCTTTCCTGTTTCAGCATGACAATGCCTCCGTGCACAAAGCGAGGTCCGTACAGAAATAGTTTGTCGAGATCGCTGTGTAAGAACCTGACTGACCCTCAAAAGCCCTGACCTCAACCCCATCGAACACCTTTGGGATGAATTGGAACGCCGACTGAGAGCCAGGCCTAATCGCCCAATATCAGTGCCTGAATTTACTAATGCTCTTGTGGCAGAATGGAAGCAAGTCTCGCAGCAATGTTCCAAAATCTAGTGGAAAGCCTTCCATAAAAAGTGGAGGCTGTTATAGCAGCAAAGGCGGGACTAACTCCATATTAATGCCCATGATTTTGGAATGCCATGTTTGACGAGCATGTGTCAGCCATGTACTGTATCTCTCAGATAGAGGAAAGACACTTCAAAACAAACTTCCTTCCATTTTTCATCAAATAATTGTTTCAGATTTTTTGGGATACTTAAAAAAAAAAAATCTTAAAATTCTAAATCAAATAGTAAAATGATCTTTGGTACAACCTTCTTAAAACAATATTGTATAGTTTAGTAGTACTCCCCCAGCTTAAACAGGGCTTAGACCTTTAAGAACACCTGCTCTTTCTATGACAGACTGACCAGGTGAATCCAGGTGAAAGCTATGATCCCTTATTGATGTCACTTATTAAATCCACTTTGATCAGTGAAGGAAAGGGGAAGAGAGGAGACTTAGGCAATTGAGACATGGATTGTGTATGTGTGCCATTCAGAGGGTGAATGTGCAAGACAAAAGATATAATAAGTGCCTTTGAACAGAGTATAGTAGTAGTAGTATAGTAGTAGTGTTGTAGTAGTATAGTAGTAGTGTGTCAAGAACTGCAATACTGCTGGGTTTTTCTCACAAGTTTCCCGTGTGTATCAAGAATGGTCAACCACCCAAAGGATATCAAGCCTACTTTACACAACTGTGGGAAGCATTGGAGTCAACATGGGGCATGGGGCACATCCCTGAGGAACGCTTTCGACACCTTGTAGGGTCAATGCCCCAACAAATTGAAGCTGTTCTGAGGGCAAAAGGGGTGCAACTCAATATTAGGTTTTTCTTATATATTCTTTCTGACCTCTAACCTCTGTCTCTCTATTTCCCTCAGCTCTACAGGGTGGCCAGTCGGGGCCAGTAGAAAAAGAGCATCATGGGAGCATGGGGGGCAGGGTGAGGGAGAGGAGGGCGGCAGGAGGAGACTCCTACTGGGCTTATTCAGGTGAGTAATTTGACCCTCCATAGTGGTACAGCTATGTCCCCAGGCAAGATGGATTCACTTTTTTGCCACAGGTTCTAGCCCTAATTCCTCTCTAGGATTCTGTCTCTTGCTCTTCTCTGATCAATTAAGGAGATGGGTCAAACCTAATTGGACTGTGGCTGTGGAGACATATTACCTTACTGTAACTCTGTAATCTTCCTCTTTTGTCTTTTATTGATTTTTAACTTTTCTCCCTTCTTTCCAAATCCTTCCCAATATCCTCTACACTCCTACTTTGTTTTTGTTGCTCATAATTCAACTCTTCTTTCCCTCTTTCCCTCTCTCCCTTTCCCTCTTTCCCTCTTTCCCTCTTTACCTCTCTCCCTCTGATTGGTAGCTACAGGGAGTAGTTGTTGATGTGTGTTATGGATGCTGTGCTGGAGCAGGAACTAGTGTGGTCCTTGTGAGCACCATTCAGCCATACATGTGTTTCTTAAATGTACCTTTTTAACCTGAGCACTGCTGGGCTTGGGGGAAAGGCTGGCGTTCTATTGCTGCAGCTGTGTGTGTGAGATGGGAGCGAGCCTTACAGTCATTGGAGGGAGCAGATGGATAGAGAAAGAGAGACGCCAAGGAAACTCAGCTACAGCCAAGACAAGCCAACTTGTAGTAGCCACAATGTTATTTATCATCCCATATAGCAGTGCCTGTCTTGACTGGAGTAGCCTAGAGAGGCTAGTTAGGCTAAACGAGGCCATATGCTGCGCTTTTCCCCCAACCCCATTCAGTTAACACAACAGCCTACCTGTTGGTTGCCCGTTGTAGCCTACTTCTCCTCCTTTTGCTAACTTTTAATTCCATCGTGCATTAGTGAACTCTCACTCTACTTGCTACACATTGAGCCGCTTCGATTGGCCAACGTAAACAACAAGCTACACACATGAATGGTACTGGTCTTCTTATGGGGAGCATGGTACACGTCATAAAAACTCAATTGAAAGGTTTGTTTTATTTAATTAATACTTTCAAATGTCTTGGTATATCTTTCTATGTAACAATGTCACATGAATATTTTAGTTTGTTTGGAAAAAGCCTTTTCAGTGTTAAAAGACGCCTACATATATTTTTTCTGTCAGAAATAAATACTCAGGCAAGTATTTGAAGACTAACGTACATTCGGATATTCATATAAACGTGCACATCCCTAGCTAGAGCTAAATTAACATATTTTAAAGTACAGTTGTGTCCAGAAAAACTTTCACAAGGTCTGATGATGAAGTATATGTTGCAGGGCAGCCTTCAATAAGGTTTCAGATCTAATAGATGATTCATCATGCATACATTTACTTTGTGCCTTTGGTTATTCACGACATGCTGTGGGTGGGTGTATGTACTGTATGTCTGTGGGTGTGTACGCTCAAGCAGTGTTTGTGTGTAGGCCTATATGTGATTAATTCACTGAATGTGCTTTTTTACAACCATTGTGCTGCTAGCCAGCTACCTCACTGTGATCCTCAAAAGCAGCGGCTTGAATTTTAATCGAAAAGCTAGAAGTAGTATCCCTGGTCCTATTCATATCCACTAACTGCGCAAATTTCCCATTAGATGAGAACATGAACAAAGTGCTCTCGGCCATCTGAGTAGGACAAGGCTGAAGTGAGATGGAAACTAATGATATTCTGCCTCTTTGGATTGTATATTATGCTTGAAAAGTCATTCTCACTTACCTCCCTCCTGCTTATTTTAGCACCGCCTGCAGTCCTATAAAAATCAGTCATATTTAAAAATATTTAAAAAGGAAAAGATCACTAAAAAACCCTTTCAAACCTCTTTCCAATTCCACTTTGCCTTTGTGGAAAGAGCTATACGAATTAACTGATTTAACGGTTATATTCCCAGTGATGTTTCCTTTAGAGCACGAAGTAGGATAAAGTTATTTTTAGTACACTTCTTCTCCTCCTTAATCATCAGTTAATCCAGAACTAAAGTGTTGTGTAATTGGTCAGCTGCTCAATTAAGCTCTGGGTACATTTGAACTCCATACACTCGTGGGAATTTGCTGTATTGATAGGGCTAAATTGAAATGTTTCTTACAGAAGGAATATGGAAATGCATAACCATGGTAGCAATCAAAGGGAACAGTTTGAATATGGGAAAATGATTAGACTAAAGGTGAGAACTAAACACTTAATCTGACTCAAGACTGAATCCAAACATTATACTGTCAATTTAATGTGCATTTGACTTTTTACTGTACTTTTTGCCACATTTGTTGATAACGAAATCTAAAAATACTCTGGATACATTCAGTAACAGGATAAGAATATTCATGTAACATTTGGGGTAGGTGCAACAAATAAAAATGACACGGGTTTCAGTGAGAGGACTAACTGTTGTCTCCAAGTGGCCACACACCTCTCCGAAGTGTGCACAGTTCCTATGTATTTCCAATGCACTTTGATGACTCAAAGAAGAGACTTCAACCATAAGGTGCTATTTTGAGCTCTCCTAGCTGTGCTGTTGAGGAACTAGAGCAAGCAGACTAGTATTTGTTTTCTTTGGAACACAGCCCTGCATCCCCGCCATCACAAAATGACTGTTGTTGTTTACGCATTCTAAAAACAATCTTACAGTGTTAGGTGTTCATGAGGCAATTCAGAGAATCAGATCAGAATGTTGGTGCACACAGAGTAGAGACACAAGTAGGGCTGGGTGATATGGCCTAAAAATATTCTCTCTAAATAAGCTTTGTTCCACAATTAAAGATCAATACACTGCATTTCAAACAGTCAGTAATAATCTAATGAATTCAGGACTTGTAAATTGAACCTATAATAAAGATAAGCCTTCAACCATAAGACGGGTGGTAATAATTGTATTTTATAAAAATATTTATTTTTGCAAAAATCACTGATTTCGCTTTCAAGTCTATGAAAATGCCAATTTTGTTACAAATGTAACCAGATCCATACACATTAACAAATGTTTTATTTATTTAACCTTTATTTAACTAGGCTAGTCAGTTACGAACAAATTCTTATTTACAATGATGGCCTACCACGGCCAAACCCTTCCCTAACCCGTACGACGCTAGGCCAATTGTGCGCCGCCCTATGAGGTTCCCGATCACGGCCAGTTGTGGTACAACCCTGGTTCCAATCTGTAGTCTGTTGTGACGCCACTAGCACTGCGGTGCAGTGCCTTAGACTGCTCTGCCATTCAGTCCAACTTCTGGTAGCAGCCGTTATAGAAAATGAAATCAGCTCTCATAAACAATCTCCCACAAGCACAAGCCCACTGCTAGTGAGTAGCTAGCTAATCATTATATTTAAAGTCTAGCCAACTTGGATCTATTTGCTTGTAAGGTAGAGCATTTGAACAGGTTATGAATAGACCCTCCTGTCCGTCTCCAACTGTTTGAATAACAGCCTGTTCACTTTGTTTACATGTTGAAATCAAGTGGCCCGCCTGGATAAGAATATGAGAACGAGTTGCCGATTCCTTATACAAATGCATATTTTTACGGCCACTGCACATTCATTAACACAGACTACACATCTATAGCACATAACATTCAGTGCTAAAATGTTGGTAGCCGTACCAGAATGGCAGAGTTGCAAAGAAAAAGCAACATCTCAAACTGGCCAATAAAAATAAAATATTAAGATGGGCAAAAGAACACAGACACTGAACAGAGGAACTCTGCCTAGAAGGTCTGTATCCCGGAGTCGCCTCTTCACTGTTGAGACTGGTGTTTTGTGGGTACTATTTAATGAAGCTGCCCGTTTAGGACTTGTGAGACGTCTGTTTCTCAAACTAGACGCACTAATGTACTTGTCCTCTTACTCAGTTGTGCACTGGGCCTCCCACTCCTCTTTTTATTCTGGTTCGAGCCAGTTGGCGCTGTTCTGTGAAGGGACTAGTACACAGCGATGTACGAGATCTTCAGTTTCTTGGCAGTTTCTCACATGGAATAGCCTTCATTTCTCAGAACAAGAATAGACTGATGAGTTTCAGAAGAAAGTTCTTTATTTCTGGCCATTTTGAGCCTGTAATCGAACCCACAAATGCTGATGCTCCAGATACTCAACTAGTCTAAAGAAGGCCAGTTTTATTGCTTCTTTAAGCAGAACAACAGTTTTCAGCTGCTCTAACATAATTGCAAAATGGTTTTGTAATGTTCAATTAGCCGTTTAAAATGATAAACTTGGATTAGCTAACACAACGTGCCATTGGAACACAGGAGTGATGGTTGCTGATAATGGGCCTCTACGCCTATGTAGATATTCCATAAAAAATCTGCCGTTTCCAGCTACAGTAGTAATTCTGTAAGCACCGACGCCAGACAGAAGAAGCAGGTACGGGGAGTCAGATATTTATTCGGGAACATTACATAGAACAAGACAGGAACAGCGTCAGCACACAGGTCACACAGACATAGAACAAGACAGGAACAGCGTCAGCACACAGGTCACACAGACATAGAACAAGACAGGAACAGCGTCAGCACACAGGTCACACAGACATAGAACAAGACAGGAACAGCGTCAGCACACAGGTCACACAGACATATGACAATCAATGCAGCAGTGGTGAACAGAGCTGAGGAGCTGACACATATAGGGGAGGTAATAAACAGGTGACTGAGTGAGTCCAGGTGAGTCCAATATCACTGAAGCGCGTGACGAGGGAAGGCAGGTGTGCATAAATGATGGTGGCAGCAGAGCGTAGTGCCGTGCAGCCTGGCGCCCTCGAGCTCCAGGGGGGGTAGAGCGGGAGCAGGCGTGCCACATTTACAACATTAACAATGTCTTCACTGTATTTCTGATCAATTTGATGTTATTTTAAATGGACAAAAAATGTGCTTACTTTCAAAAACAAGGATTTCTAAGTGACCCTAAACTTTTGAACGATAGTGTACATTTAATGAATTTTATTGTATAGTATATCACCCAGCCCTAGTCATGAGTACATTCAGATGCGTGTTCCCTGCCAAATGTCTTCACAATACCAAAAACATTAGGCTCATTCTGTTCAGAACAACCCAGCAATGGCGCCATTTCATCTTGTTACTGTATGGGAATGATATGGGAAAGTCAAGACTAACAGTTGTTTGACTTGTTATTTATTATAATCCTCAACATCTCATCTTTCAAAATACATTGAGTTGTCTTTATTTCCAGCATTTACCTCACTCAGACAACACATTTGCAAAAGTTTCCCAGTTTGTGGGAGGGATGGGGGCAACTTGTTGTTGCGTGCGGTGTTCATGTTCAGAACCGCTGTCATTCAAAACCAATACTTTGCTTTGAAGCGTAGAACTTGAGCTTTGACGTCATGAATAGCATGTTACTGTACAGCCACTGTGTTCCAATTTAGGTGCTTATCTGTATCCAAATCTGCTTTTGGAACTGGAACGAGGAGCTCCGCTCTCTCTTTGCAAGTTACAGGCTGAATGTCTCCTCCCCTTCTGACATTCCAAAGATGCTAACACCTGCAAAATTGTGATTTGTACAAATAAACAGTTAAGAAAAACCCAAACATTGGAAAGAATATGCTACATATTCCATTCAATAATGACAGATTCTACGGTACCAGTTATGTTTATGTAGAACTGTCCACGAGAGATTATTTTGTCCTGTACCTCCTGGGAGAGAAGATAACCTTTATTTAGGAAGACCCATTGAGGTCAGAATACCTATTTTACAAGGATCACCACCCATAGATCATTGATAGTAATGTTTACTCATATTTCCATGTGTTACAGTTACTGCTGTAGTGTCAGCTCAGGGGGCAACTGTAGTTATTGTCCACACTGTTCTGACATTCTTTGTACAATACACCTAAACAGTTAAATAAAGCTATTGGTTAGGTAGAAGTTCAGAATATGGTAAAGCTAGTTTCACTGTAATTGTAATTGCCTTTGTAGTCATAGCACTTAGCACATAGCAAACCCTAGCCTCTGCAGCCTTTCTGCCAGGCCTCTCTCTGTGCTCTCTGAGCTTTTAATGTGTCATGCTCTCTATTCAAACCTGTCTTAGTTGTTGGACACTGAACCTGTGTTGACACTGAGCTATAGGGATTCAGACAGCTAAAAGCTATTTTTTGCCTCAGTGTGCTTTGTATTGTTAGGGGGAATATGTAGTCAGAAGCACTGTGAGTAAATGACAGCAGGGTTAATGGTGAGGCAGCGAGCTCATTGTGACTGAGTTAAATGGAGCCATTGGAGAAAGGGAAGACAGAAGAGAAATGTTGTCCAGCGTTGCTTTAGAGAAGTAATTAGTGTCTATGGGCTGTGAATGGGGGAAGGACAAGCCATAGCAGCTAAATGGTTATTAAGAGCCACGTGGGAGGGAATGGAGACGTATACAGGCAGTGTAGCAGCCACTACAGCCTGGCCTGGGTTAGTCTGCTGCTACATGCTACAGTAGGTCTTTTGAAGAGGTATTTTGGCCCTAATGGGACCACCTGGGGAATAAAGGTTATAAAGAATTAAAAATAACATACTTGGTTGGAATAACTCACATTCTCTCGTATGCTGTAATTGACTCCAGCCAGCCTCCATCCTTTCCCAGGCCTCTGTGCCATTATCCTGTTGTGTGTGTTCCTCTGTGAAGAGCCCTCAGCTCTCTCACAGTGGTTGGGCAAACTAGCATCTGTTACTACTGTTACCTCTGTGTCTCTCTGTGTTCAGCTTAGGGTTGTCATTATACCAGTATCGCGATCACTGATTTTTCATGGCAAAAAGGGAAACACAAAGCAGACTAAACTCTTTGTTTGTGCTCTAGCTTGGAAAAGAAACATGTGATTCTGGGTGACAACATAAAGCTGTTAGGAAATGTTGTTTTCTTTTTTTCCCACGATGCCTCTGAGTAATGCAATACTGGTACCATGACAACCCTAGAACCTCAGCTGTAGCTTTAGTACATGGGGGAGTGGAGACCATGGATAACACCAGGTGCAACTGGAGCATAGAAGTTAGGATTCCAGGCTAATTGATAACTGCAGCCAGAGGAGTAGTACCTTCAGCAAGAATACTGCACCCTCACCCTATGTATCTCTCTCACACAGATTTCTCACTCTCCTCTTTCCCTACCTCCTTCACCTTACTCTCTCCCTTCCTTCCTCCATCGCTCTTACTCTCCGGCTTCACCACTCCCCCCTTCATGTCCCCTACAGTTCTGTTCTCCTAATGAGCTTTGATCTGTACTTTCTGCTATGGAGACCAGACGATTGTAGAAGAAGCAGGATGCCTCAGCCACTGTTATGGAGAGCTAGTACGCCTCCATCTACCTGCACACATTTCAGTCATTCACCCTTTGGCATGCCTAGTTATTGAATAGGATTCCTGTCTAAGGCAGCCATTTTTGCATATGTAGTGGACATGAGTCGGTCTCGTGAGGTAACCCTGCTTGGATGGTGTAGTGTCCGACATATGTTGTGATTCATATCACCTGACACCAGAGTTTGAGCCTCCTCTATATTCCACTCAGTTGGCAGGAGAATCATTTTATCATTTACCAGTCTCTACCAAGGTTCTATAGCTTTTTATCCTTTACTCTTTCAATACACCTCTCTTGTGTTGTGCAAGTAATTCACTGTGTCAATCAGAAATCGATATTTCACATTTTTTATAGACTTTTTCTCTGCCAGGGAGACTGCCTAATGCAGAAAGTCAAAATGTTGCAGATGCAAATGAAAGGATAGAAAATGTTGTGCAGATTTCACTATTCTAATTTACACTTTACAACATTAAGAGAAGGTTAACCTAACCTACTTCTTATTCTTTCACATTTGCTGCACAGAAGAGAGAGGTGTACTGTGTCTCACTCTCAATGCAGTGTGTGTACTTTAGTTATGAAACACTAAATAAGTTACACAGAAACCCACACCCGGGAATGTGATTAAAGGTTATTCAAGGCATGTGTGTGCTCGGCGAAGGCATTTTTCATGAGATGATATCTCACACCATGAGACC
This sequence comes from Oncorhynchus tshawytscha, assembly GCF_018296145.1. Classification (NCBI taxonomy): domain Eukaryota; kingdom Metazoa; phylum Chordata; class Actinopteri; order Salmoniformes; family Salmonidae; genus Oncorhynchus; species Oncorhynchus tshawytscha. Next base: position 53,637,153 of record NC_056435.1, read on the forward strand.
CCCGCAGGAACTCAGATCTGCATCATTTATCAGTTATTTTTTTCTCTTTCTGAAGCTTTTTCATTATCCCCCTTTCCCTCTCTCTCTCTCTCTCTCTCTCTCTCTCTCTCTCTCTCTCTCTCTCTCTCTCTCTCTCCCTGTGTTTGTGTTTGTGTCTTGTTTGTCTCTGGCTCTGAGTGTGTAGTTCTTACTTTTTATTCAGAGCTTTTATATTAACCCGCAGTTGGATGAAACCAGTTGGATTAGAGATGAGTCATATTTATGTAGACATGGCATCAGTCTCTTGATACATTGTTGGGCTTGTATCTGTATCCTTTCTGTATCCTGGCATTGTATTGTGATGAAGCTAGCTACATTAGCCTTGGTGTAAGTCAATGAACAGCATGACTCATTTGTCTAACACTCATTCAAGTCGTGATGAATTCTACTGTACAACCCTTGAGTCCATGATATACAGGTAACTGCCCAAATAAAGAAAACACTTGAGTAAATGAGGGATACAAAGTATAGTATATTGAAAGCAGGTTCTTCCACACAGGTGTGGTTCCTGACCTAATTAAGCAATTAACAACCCATCATGTTTAGGGTCATGTATAAAAATGCCCAGTTGCCCATTATTTCAGCTGCCATGGCTAGATGAAGGGATCTGTGAATTTGAAAGAGGGGTCTCAAAGGAGTATAGGGGCGTTTTAAGGGTGTGTGGGTGTATGTGTGCGCCTCAGTCACCAGATCTCAACTAGAGGTCGACCGACAATGATTTTTCAATGCCGATACCGATTATTGGAGGACCAAAAAAAGCCGATACCGATTAATCGGTCTTTTGCATTTAAAAACTAATATTTGTAATAATGACAATTACAACAATACTGAATGAACACTTTTATTTTAACTTAATATAAAACATCAATAACATCAATTTAGTCTCAAATAAATAATGATAAATAATGTTCAATTTGGTGTAAATAATGCAAAAACAAAGTGTTGGAGAAGAAAGTAAAAGTGCAATATGTGCCATGTAAGAAAGCTAACGTTTCAGGTCCTTGCTCAGAACATGAGAACATACGAAAGCTGGTGGTTCCTTTTAACATGAGTCTTCAATATTCCCAGGTAAGAAGTTTTAGGTTGTAGTTATTATAGGAATTATAGGACTATTTCTCTCTATACCATTTGTATTTCATATTCCTTTGACTATTGGATGTTCTTTTAGGCACTGTAGTATTGCCAGCCTAATCTTGGAGTTGATGGGCTTGAAGTCATAAACATCGCAATGCTTGAAGCACAGCGAAGAGCTGCTGGCAAATGCAGGAAAGTGCTGTTTGAATGAATGCTTACGAACCTGCTGCTGCCTACCACCGCTCAGGCAGACTGCTCTATCAAATCATTGACTTCATTATAATATAATAACACACAGAAATATGAGCCTTAGGTCATTAATATCGATCCGGAAACTATCATTTTGAAAACAAAACGTTTATTCATTCAGTGAAATACGGAACCGTTACGTATTTTATAGAACGGGTGTCTAAATATTGCTGTTACATTGTACAACCTTCAATGTTATGTCATAATTATGTACAATTCTGGCAAATGAATTAGTCTATGTTAGTAAGAAATGGTTTTCACACAGTTCCCAACAAGCCAGGCCGCCCAAACTGCTGCATATACCTGTCACACCCTGACCATAGTTTGCTTTGTATGTTTCTATGTTTTGTTTGGTCAGGGTGTGATCTGTGTGGGCATTCTATGTTGTGTGTCTAGTTTGTCTGTTTCTGTGTTTGGCCTGATATGGTTCTCAATCAGAGGCAGGTGTTAGTCATTGTCTCTGATTGGGAACCATATTTAGGTAGCCTGTTTGGTGTTGGGTTTTGTGGGTGATTGTTCCTGTCTTTGTGTTTGTGGCACCAGATAGGACTGTTTCAGTTGTTTCACGTTTCTTGTTTTGTAGATTGTTGTAATTTCATCTTTATTAAAGATGTACAAAACTAACCATGCTGCGTATTGGTCCGCCTCTCCATCAACTCAAGAAAACCGTTACAATACCCTGATTCTGTTGCACAGAATGCAAGAGAAGTGACACAATTTCCCTAGATAAAAGAAATTCATGCTAGCAGGCAATATTAACTAAATATGCAGGTTTAAAAATATATACTTGTGTATTGATTTTAATAAAGGCATTGATGTTTATGGTTAGGTACACATTGGTGCAACGACAGTGCTTTTTTCGCGAATGTGCTTGTTAAATCATCACCGTTTGGCGAGGTAGGCTGTGATTCGATGATAAATTATCAGGCACCTCATTGATTATATGCAACGCGGGACAAGCTAGATAACTACACATGGTTGATGATATTACTAGTTGAACTGGTGATTATGTTAAGATTGATTGTTTTTTTACAAGATAAGTTTAACGCTAGCTAGCAACTTACCTTGGCTCCTTGCTGCACTCGCATAACAGGTAGTCAGCCTGCCACGCAGTCTCCTTGTGGAGTGCAATGTAATCGGCCATAATCGGTGCCCAAAAATGCCGATTGCCGATTGTTATGAAAACTTGAAATCGGCCCTAATTAATCGGTCGACCTCTAATCTCAACCCAATTGAACACTTATGGGAAATTCACATATGGGAGATCCTGAGACAGCATTTTTCACCACCATCAACAAAACACTAAATTATGGAATTTCTCATGGAAGAACAGTGTCACATCCCTCCAATAGAGTTCCAGACACTTGTAGAATCTATGCCAAGGCGCATTGAAGCTGTTCTGGTGGAACGTGGTGGCCCAACACCTTAAGACACTTTAAGTTGGTGTTTCCTTTATTTATGCAGTTACCTGTACATGGACACACATCCTGCATGCAGTACACTATTGTCAGTCAGTCATGGTCAGTGGAGCATAATGGTTTCCCTCAGATGAACTGTCTCCAGTCGGTGTTGGCACTACATGGTCAAGGTGATGGAGGGAGAACTGAAGAGGTGGTTGGTTAGCTGGCCTGAGTATGGGGCTGAAAGATACTCTCCCAGGCTGTGGATCATTCTACTCCTAGGAAACTCAGGAAGGGAATGTGCCTCACTGTTAGCAACCCCTCACCTTTCACAATGGTAATGCAGCACTAATATAACTGCTGATTGTTATGGCTAGTGTCCAACTACCTACCTATCCTCAGACAGAGAGACTTTGTACTATTGTCTGTTTCTCTGTGTTTACATCTTTAAAGCAACCATTACATGTTGTTGCTGTTGTTGTGGATGAGAACATGCAGAATGGCTCCACAGATCAGACTGCCTTCAGGAAACTAGTTTTGTCCTAGAATGCAACAGAGCATGTGCAATGTGTGTGTTGGCTCCTTCTCTCTCTTCACTCTTTACCTGATCTCTCTCTCTGTTTCTCTCACTCTCTCTCTCTCTCACTCACTCTCGCTCATTCTCTCTCACACATACACACACCTTCTCGCTTTCCTGTATCCCCTCTCCCCACATCACCCTTGTTTCTTACCCTTTATCACTCCTCCTCCCTCCTCTCTCTCTGATGGTGGTGCTGCGGTGGTCACTGAACCATGGCAAACCAAGCCGTGGCAGAACAGAACAGAGAGGAGGCAGACTACCTGCTCTGTTTAAACCCTGTTCCCCCATATGATCAGAAGGCCAGTTAAAGGGAGGTTCCATTCAAAATGCAACCTTGACTCGAATGTCAATGTTCTCTATGGAAGGAGTCTCCAGGTCAGTTAAAAGGCAGCCATTGCGGCCGTGCTACAATGTGCATTTACAATCACCCTCTGTGGCTCAGACACGCACGGCTCCCCGCGAGGATAACAACTCAACACCCGTCGTTTATAACCCATTGTGTCATCTGTGTGTGTGTGTATGACTTTCACTGATGATGTGAATTGTCAACCAAATAAAATCAAATAACATTGTCTTTGTCTCATGCTTTGTGAACAACAGGTGGAGACTAACAGTAAAATGCTAACTGACGGGTCCTTTTCCAACAATGCAGAGTTAAGATGAAACATTTAATAAAACATTGAAATAGTGGCACGTGGAATGAATACACAAGTGAATAACAGTAAGGAGTACAAGTAACATGGCTATATGCAGGGAGTACCAGTAATGAGCCGATGTGAAGGGGTATGAAGTAGCTTTTAACATATAGGTAGGGGTAAAGTGACTAGTCAACAGGAAAGATAATAGACAGTAGCAGCAGGGATGTGGTGAGTGTGTGTGGCGTGTGTGTGTGTGTGTGCTCTTGTTGGATGTCAGGGTGTGTGCATAGAGTCAGTGGAAGAGAGTTAGTGCAAAAAAAGAGTCAATGCAGGTAGCCATTTGATTAGCTATTCAGCAGTCTTCTTTAATAGTCAATCAATCCATCACATGTATTTATAGAGCTCTTTTTACAACAGCAGTTGTCACAAAGTGCTTATATAGAAACCGAGCCTAAAACCCAGTGAGCAAGAAAGGCCAGGTAGTCCTGAGGCATGGGAGTACCTAGGCATCCTGGAGGGAAGAGAGAGAGATTGGAGAATTAGAGGGAGCATATCTAAGGTCACACAGGACACCAGCTAAGACAGGAAAATTACACCAGATATAACAGACTGACCCTAGCCCCCCGTCACATAGACTGTTGCACAATAGATACTGGAGACTGAGACAGATGGGGTTGGGGGACACTGGCCCCATCCAAAGTTACTCCCGTACCGGGACAACCAGGCAGCGTACAACTCCACCCACTTTAGCAAAGCACAGTCCCCACACCAGTATAGGGATATCAACAGGCCACTAACTTACAACCCTGAGAAAAGGCCAAGTATAGCCCACGAAGATCTCCCCACTGCACGAGCCCAAGGACAGGAAGGATCGAAGGGCAGGAGGAAGAGTCTTATGGCTTGGGGGTAGAAGCTGTTCAGGGTCCTGTTGGTTCCAGCTGAGAGAAAAGTCTATGACTCGGGGGTTATAGTCTATACCGCCTGGTGTAGAGGTCCTTGATGGCAGGGAGCTCGGCCTCAGTGATGTACTGGACCATACTCACCACCCTCTGGCACCTTGCGGTCGGATTGCAACCCCTTCTATCTACCTACACTTATTTTCTGTAGAATTGACTCCGAGGTGCTCGCTGGAAGTGAACACTAATTATTAAAAATGAATTCCCCCGGCTCCGCACGCTGCAAGCTGACACAGGATAGGACGATCCATCTTGGTTATTGCTGGTCAGATCAGATCAGCCAATTGTGGAGCTGTGATTGGTCCATCCATCTCTGTCTCTGTCCTGGGTGTCACACACACACACACACACACACACACACACACACACACAGTCCTGGCTGTCTCTATCCTCTCCTGACAGATGTGCCAATATGGCTGTCGGCCGCCCAGGTTCTGGTGTGTGAGGTGAGGTGAGTTGAAGACAGAGACCTCTTAATTCTCCATGATGTATCACCCTGGCAGGAACTAATTTGTGTGCAGAATCTCCAAATTATCTTCCGTCTCTGCCTGCCTGCCTTTGACAGTCTGTGTCCTCTCTCTCTACATGCAGTAAATATATTAGGGGTGTAAATACATGGGGGATTTGTGTGTGACAATGCTCAGCTTTTTTTGGTGGCTGATTGATTGATTGCAGTGTTGCAATGAGGGCATATTGAGATGAATATGCTGTGCCAGTGCTGCCTAGACGAGCATTCAGTATTGTAGTTCACCTCATAGCCTGGGCTGATGTGGGTAACTATCTTAACACTGGCTGGCTGAAAACTCCAGTTCAGCCTAAAATAATATGTCAATAAAACTGAAACATTACTTGAGGAATAAGCTTGTTATATGTGGATAGTGAGTTGATTGCTGTTTTACTTTACTGGCTATATAGAGAATTGAGACGTCAGCCTCTATATTTTTAAAGTGGTTCTGGAGCATTGACGTGTCAGTGGCTGACTAGCTGTTGGTGCGGTGCCATTACTCCAGTCTAACAGATGAGGACATGCCTGGCTTGATGGGATGGGTAATAAGGAGAATGTAGCTCAGATTGCCAGCCTACGGTGATGATGATGGGATGGTAATGGCCCAATGGATGGTAACACTGTGATTGCCAGCCTGAGCACACAGGTTCTCTCTGATCTAATGTTGTTATGCTGTCTGAACTGCAGGGGGCAGATGAAATATATGCAATAACATTTGCTACCTTATTGTGGTTATAAGAGGCCTAAGGAGGAGCATTAAGATAACGGAGATGTCATCATCATAAGAAATGTGTCATAAGTCCTGTATCATGGCGCCGAAGAAGAAGGCTGACGTTTTATGTGCTCCGAACCAAATGTGTTTTTTGTTCATTTATTTGCCTTGTTTATAACTTATTTTTTAAAGCCTTTTTCTGTACATAATGTTGCTGCTGCCGTCTCTTATGACCAAAAATAACTTCTGGACATCAGATCAGCGATTACTCACCACTAACTGGCAGAAGCTTTTTTTTCCTTTAACGAGTCCGATGAGCCCAACGTGATCGACAAACTGCTTTCCCTGGAACAGGCCCAAATCCCTGTCATTTGAGTGAAGAGAAGACGGAGAAAAAGAGGATGGAGGTCGGACTGCCTTCTGAGAATTTGTAGGCATCAAATAAACCCCCTCTGCCTTCCATTCTACTAGCTAACATGCAAACATGCAATCATTGGAAAATAAAATCGACGACCTACGAGGAAGATTAAACTACCAACTAGACATTAAAAACTATATAACATGCATGAGAGCACCAGCTGTTCCGGACAACTGTGTGATCACGCTCTCTGCAGCCGATGTGAGTAAGACCTTTAAACAGGTCAACATTCACAAGGCCGCAGGGCCCGACGATCACCAACAAACTAATATGGTTGAAGCACACCAACACAGTCGTGAAGAGGACACGACAAAACCTATTCCACCTCAGGAGACTGAAAAGATTTGGCATGGGTCCTCAGATCCTCAAAAGGTTCTACAGCTGCACCATCGAGAAAATCTTGACTGGTTGCATCACTGTCGTGTACGGCAACTGCTCGGCCTCAGACCGCAAGACACTACAGAGGGTAGGGCGTACGGCCCAGTACATCGCTGGGGCCAAGCTTCCTGCCATCCAGGACCTCTGTACCAGGCAGTGTCAGAGGAAGGCCCTAAAAATTGTCAAAGACTCCAGCCACCATAGTCATAGACTGTTCTCTCTACTACTGCACAGCAAGCGGTACTGGAGCGCCAAGTCTAGGTCCAAGAGGCTTCTAAACAGCTTCTACCCCCAAGCCATAAGACTCCTGAACACCTAATCAAATGGCTACCCAGACTATTTGCATTGCCCACCCCTCCACTCCCTCTTACGCCACTGCTACTCTCTGTTATTATCTATGCATTGTCACTTTAATAACTCTACCTACATGTACACGTTAACTCAATTACCTCAACTAACCTGTGCCCCCGCACATTGAATCTGTACCGGTACTCTCTCTATATAGTTTCAATATTGTTATTTTACTGTCGCTCTTTAATTACTTGTTCCTTTCATTTCTTATTCATATTATGTAAACTGCATTGTTGGTTAAGGGCTTGTAAGTCAGCATTTCACTGTAAGGTCTTCAACTCTTCGGCGCATATTCGGCGCATGTGACTAATACAATTTGATTTGATAATGCTGTCATAAGGATGGCAAAGACTAACTCTTTATAGATCATTAGCTCAGCGTCCTCACACACAGATCCCCTATGTATTTACATTCCTAATATATTTACTGCATCCGGAGAGAGACGACACAGACTGTCAACACCTGCAAAATGTGAAACTTGTTGAATCCCTGTTGATCATTGTATGAGTCACCTTCATACCTCAACCTCCATTGCATTCACACCTGCTAATGTACAGCACTGGAGTACTTGCCTGCAGAATGGAAGGGACTATAATAAACTCATTGGAGGTGTCATCTGTAGCTTTAACAGGTACTGTAGATATTTATTGACACAGATGGCAGTGTTCTTAGTAAGACGTTGTCTTGGTGGGATTTAGTTTAGGGTGACTGCTTCCTGGCCTGCTTCCTGGCCTGCTTCCTGGCCAGCTTCCTGGCCTGCATCTTCATCCCTTTTACCACTCCTTGATTCCTTTCTCTGTTCATTCTAGTCGTTTTTACTTACCCTGTTATCTCTGGATAAGTGAATTACGCCGGTAACTATAGATTTGTGGTTCGGAATTAGCAGGATGCTCCGTCTGCAAACCTGAAGCAGCTATTGTTGTCCACTCTTACCTTGCAGGACCAGAGTAGGAGTGCTAATCAGGTAGCAGTTTTTGTTTTAGATCATATTGAAGAAGATTGTTATGGATAGGGAGGACCTGATCCTAGATTAGCACCTTGAGACGCTTGATAAATACAGGCCCTATAGTCCACAGCCTGTAAAGACTGGAGGAGAACTCAGATCTGTTCTTAAGTCAATGTTTCGGGTCACTGTAGTTTGTACTGATGGAGAGCTTGCGAGCTGTACTGAGATGAAATGTGATGACTCATTGTAATAAGATGATTTCTCTCATTTGTTATGATTACAGTATAGCTCTTCTTCTTTTTCTCTTTTGGGGATTCTGTTTTCTATTTAACTATGTAACCCCCTCCCACACCTTCATTCTCCTCCTTCTCCTCCCCCAGATTTTTGAAGCTCTTCTCATACCTCGTTCTTAATGCAGCCCGTATCTGGATTCAGAGCAGGATGTATGTGTAAACATCATGGGTTTGTGTTTATACATCATAGGTTTGTGTGTATACATCATAGGTTTGTGTGTATACATCATGGGTTTGTGTGTATACATCATGGGTTTGTGTGTATACATCATGGGTTTGTGTTTATACATCATGGGTTTGTGTTTATACATCATGGGTTTGTGTTTATACATCATGGGTTTGTGTTTATACATCATGGGTTTGTGTTTATACATCATGGGTTTGTGTTTATACATCATGGGTTTGTGTTTATACATCATAGGTTTGTGTTTATACATCATGGGTTTGTGTTTATACATCATGGGTTTGTGTTTATACATCATGGGTTTGTGTTTATACATCATGGGTTTGTGTTTATACATCATGGGTTTGTGTTTATACATCATGGGTTTGTGTTTATACATCATGGGTTTGTGTTTATACATCATGGGTTTGTGTTTATACATCATGGGTTTGTGTTTATACATCATAGGTTTGTGTTTATACATCACAGGTTTGTGTTTATACATCACAGGTTTGTGTTATATACATCATGGGTTTGTGTGTATACATCATAGGTTTGTGTTTATACATCATGGGTATTTAGGTTTGTGTATACATCATGGGTTTGTGTTTATACATCATGTTTGTGTTTATACATCATGGGTTTGTGTTTATACATCATGGGTTTGTGTTTATACATCATGGGTTTGTGTTTATACATCATAGGTTTTGTTTATACATATTTATACATCATAGGTTTGTGTGTATACATCATGGGTTTGTGTTTATACATCATGGGTTTTTGTGTTTTTATACATCATGGGTTTGTGTTTATACATCATGGGGGTTTGTTTGTTTATACATCATGGGTTTGTGTTATACATCATGGGTTTGTGTGTATACATCATAGGGGTTTGTGTTTATACATCATGGGTTTGTGTTTATACACGTTTATCATGGTTTGTTTCATGGGTTTGTGTTAACATCCATGGGGCTCTACAGTGAGACCATTTAACTTCCACATTTTATTTTGCTGTGCAACCTGGAATTAAAATTTAGGCGCACCTAGAAACATGAAGGATTCTAGCTTTAATACCTGAAATGTTTTTCATGTGCTACATGGGTTTTCTTTGTGTGCGCCTACATTTTTCAAATTAGGTGCACACGTCCTCCTTGTAAAATCAAATCAAATCAAATGTATTTATATAGCCCTTCGTACATCAGCTGATATCTCAAAGTGCTGTACAGAAACCCAGCCTAAAACCCCAAACAGCAAGCGTAGAAGCACGGTGGCTAGGAAAAACTCCCTAGAAAGGCCAGAACCTAGGAAGAAACCTAGAGAGGAACCAGGCTATGTGGGGTGGCCAGTCCTCTTCTGGCTGTGCCGGGTGGAGATTATAACAGAACATGGCCAAGATGTTCAAATGTTCATAAATGACCAGCGGTCGTATAATAATAATAAGGCAGAACAGTTGAAACTGGAGCAGCAGCACGGTCAGGTAGACTGGGGACAGCAAGGAGTCATCATGTCAGGTAGTCCTGGGGCATGGTCCTAGGGCTCAGGAGAGAGAGAGAGAGAGAGAGAGAGAGAGAGAGAGAGAGAGAGAGAGAGAGAGAGAGAGAGAGAGAGAGAGAGAGAGAGAGAGAGAGAGAGAGAGAGAGAGAGAGAGAGAAGAGGAGAGAGAGAGAGAGAGAGAGAGAGAGAGAGAGAGAGAGAGAGAGAGAGAGAGAGAGAGAGAGAGAGAGAGAGAGAGAGAGAGAGAGAGAGAGAGAGAGAGAGAGAGAGAGAGAGAGAGAGAGAGAGAGAGAGAGAGAGAGAGAGAGAGAGAGAGAGAGAGAGAGAGAGAGAGAGAGAGAGAGAGAGAGAGAGAGAGAGAGAGAGAGAGAACTCCGCCATGGCACAACCCAAGGGGGGGCGCCATCCCAGACAGGATGACCACATCAGTGAATCAACCCACTCAGGTGACGCACCCCTTCCAGGGACGGCAAGAGAGAGCCCCAGTAAGCCAGTGACTCAGCCCCTGTAATAGGGTTAGAGGCAGAGAATCCCAGTGGGAAGAGGGGAACCGGCAAAAGGTCAGCGTAGAGCTCTCGTAGAGTGGATGGGGCTGGACAGGGGCACCAGGGTTTAGACTGGACTGGGTAGCTGTAGTAATCATCCAGGGATGTGGTTTGTGCTTGTCTGTGATTTGTGGCCTAATTAGCTGTTTTGGGGCACCCCAGGCTGTTTCCTTTCTGCTTCTGCTGCCCACTCTCTCCTCTCCTCCTGTCCTCACTTCCTCCCGGTTTCTTCCCATTCCCCCGCCATCGGAAACAACACACACACACACACACACACACACACACACACACACACACACTCCTCTACTGGAGTAAATAAGCTTGCTTGTGTGTGTGTCTTCAAACACAGTTCTCCTCACCTTCCATCACTAATGACCTTGTTGTTTTTCCCTGTCTTGCTGTCCTGCCTCTTACCCTCCTCCTTCTGTCACTTGTCCCCAAATACAATGACCACCTGCTGCATGTGTGCATTTGCGTGTCTATGCGTGCGTGTTTTTGTGCATCTGTGCTTATGTGTCTGGATTATAATGGAATGGAATGGCTGCTAAGCCTGTGTGAGGAAATACGATTGTCATATTTCTGAATAGAGTTCCATCAATCCAAGAACCCTCTTTGTCTACCTGTTCATTTTCTGGCTGGCCTGGTCGGTTCTCACTGAGCCCAGCTCTGCTTTGTGATGAGAGACACACGGCTTCAATCAGTTACAGTATCGGCCAGACTGACTCTCTTATCCAATCAGTTAACTCATACCTGGCGGACTCTCATATCCAATCAGAGAGTTAACTCACCTAGCGAGACTCCTGGCAAGCTGTGGAGACAGCTGACATTCTAGTTGAGGGATGATTTCAGAGACGATTGCCTGGACAGGAGAATCTGCTTCATATGCCTGGCCTGGTGTGTCACTCCCGACCTATGTGTCTGTGTGTGTGTGTGTTACTGTGTGTGTGTGTCTCCTGTGACCCGTGGCCCTCTCTCCAGTGTTATCGCTGTGTCCCCAGGGCAGGGGCCCCTGCTGCAGGCATGCATCAATGCTCACACCAACTCTCTCTGAGTGGCAGGTGCTCCACGTTAATATTCACACTGGCGCTGCAGAAAGCACACCTCAGTGGCAGACAGACAGACGAGAGGGGAAAAAGGAGGGGAGGTTAGGGTGGTTGGGAGAGGGGATAAGGAGGGGTAGAGAGAAATGTGGATGTAGCAAAGGGAGAGACAAATGGAGTGTGAGGAGAAGGTGGAAGAAAGTGAGGGATGCACAGAGAGATAATGGCTGAAAAATCTAGATATTAGAGAGCTAAAAAACCCGAACGGATGAGGGATGTAGATGGATTGAGAGAAAGGAAGAGACAGGTGGATATGGTAAGGGATGGAGAGCTAGTCACACCTTTGCCCTCTCCTGGTTCATTCGCTACCACACACATACACAGTTGGAGAACAACCAATATTCGGTCGGGCCGATACTTTTGGCACAGCCGATATCCCCTGTGAAGTGTGAACGCAGAAGCCGGTGACACTCACTCATTCATTACTAGTTGTCCTCAAGGATCCTCTGGCTGGTCTGCATCTTGTTAGCTACCCATTCATGCTGCATATCATTTAGCTGCAAGTACACTTAAAAATTGAGACTCAAACAGATTGAAAGTCTTCATTCATTTAGTATTCAGTAAAACAATGTCCATAACAGGTAGCTAGCTGATTGTCTTAAAAAACATTCACTGGGCTAAATGACTCATCTTTGTCTTTGTTGATGAAATGTTTGCATGTAATGTGAGTGATTTGTGGTCGTGAGTAACTGGTCTGCACAAGTCTTAAAGAGACGGCACACCTTTTTTGATAACGGAAGAGATGACAGAAGAGATGAGGCTGCGTCTGTGGGAATGTTGTTGATCAGTAGGCTAGTATCTAAGTCCTAAATGGAAGGGCAACAGATTGTTTGTCATCTGTAGCGCAATAGGCTCCACTGAAACCAGCCAAAACAGCAACTCAGTCAGCTCAATAAATCAATGCATGTACACAGTCCTACTGAATATGCATTCACCTGTATTGTGGAGTATGCATATGCATACTTACCCAGATTTACCCAGTTCATCAAATGATTACCATTGTTATTTTATGTAGTTTAAATGTAAGATTAAAACATTTGATTCATGAATGCATACACGGCTGTTTCTCTCAAAAATTGTTATCAAAATGTTCATGTTTAATGATCGGCATAAAATATCAGCTTCCTTGACCCCCAAAAATTGGGCCCCAAAAAAATCCATATCAGTCATTCTCTACACACAATAGCATGGGAATGGATTGCTGTAGTATTCAGGCTGGTTGGATTATTCTCTGTCTCCCCCCTCCAACCCCATTCCACTGACCAAAGTCCCTCAAACATATTCAAATGCAAACCTCTCTCTAATTATATCACTCTATGTGCTAATGTGGGAGCAGCACAGACAGAGGGACGGAACATAACTACAGATCTTTGTCTCAACATAAATGTTTCCCCTTGTAAACAGAGAAAAAAAAACCCACTGATGAAACACTTGTCAATCATTTTTTCTCTCACTTTTTATGGTAATATTACAAAAAGAATAACCCACTTTTATAGTCTACAATCCATCATGCTTCAGGATAGCTTCAGGATATTTGCTTGTGAACAGTTAGGTAAGGTTGGCCAGCTGCTTGGTTTCCCTGTTGAAACATGTTCTTTGTTTTTGCGAAACAGTTCCCCTTGGACAGTAGAGTTGCTAATCAGTGTCTCACTTCGCGGCTCCATCGTTCTCTCACACACACACACACACACACACACACACACACACACACACACACACACACACACACACACACACACACAGATCTGTGTTCTGCTTCACAGCATTCACCTCCCCACTTTTTACAATTAGCAAGAGCTTCCCTTACACTGATATGCCATATGTGCCTGTCTAGTAGCCAAGTCTACTGTTAAACTAACTAACATTGTGCAAACAGTGGCTGATGGCTGATAACACAATAGGTATCAGTAGGGGGGGGGTCCTGATTGCCTATGCCCAGTGTTTTTATTGAAATATGGTACCGTTTGTCTGCAATAGCCTATACACCTTATCATAAGCAATGTAATTCAGACGGCACTTCTGTGTACTCTACATAGTACTGCCTAGTCATATATACAAACAGACCGTTGTACCCATAAACCTTTACTTTATGAAATCACAAGTTGAACCAGACACATTGTTTATCAGTGTCAGACACATTGTTTATCTCCTGGGGTTCTGAGGCATTAGCCGTTAGGCTGACAGGTCCTGGATGGACAGAGGAAAGGAGAGGATAATAGTGGGTCTGCTGGCTGACTGAACCTGGCCAGGTGTTGATAGATAGGATATAAAGCCTCATGTCAGAGCAACAAAAGGCTGCTTTAAAGTGGATGGATGGATTATTCATGAAGCCAGAACATTGCCTGGATTAAATATAGCAGTAACAGTAGACACATGGGTCTCAAATACCCTGAAGGAGACTGAGGATAGGGACCAGGAGACATTTACTCTACATGTACAGACACATGGGTCTCACATACCCTGAAGGAGACTGAGGATAGGGACCAGGAGACATTTACTCTACATGTACAGACACATGGGTCTCACATACCCTGAAGGAGACTGAGGATAGGGACCAGGAGACATTTACTGTACATGTACAGACACATGGGTCTCAAATACCCTGAAGGAGACTGAGGATAGGGACCAGGAGACATTTACTCTACATGTACAGACACATGGGTCTCAAATACCCTGAAGGAGACTGAGGATAGGGACCAGGAGACATTTACTGTACATGTACAGACACATGGGTCTCAAATACCCTGAAGGAGACTGAGGATAGGGACCAGGAGACATTTACTGTACATGTACAGACACATGGGTCTCAAATACCCTGAAGGAGACTGAGGATAGGGACCAGGAGACATTTACTGTACATGTACAGACACATGGGTCTCACATACCCTGAAGGAGACTGAGGATAGGGACCAGGAGACATTTACTGTACATGTACAGACACATGGGTCTCACATACCCTGAAGGAGACTGAGGATAGGGACCAGGAGACATTTACTGTACATGTACAGACACATGGGTCTCAAATACCCTGAAGGAGACTGAGGATAGGGACCAGGAGACATTTACTCTACATGTACAGACACATGGGTCTCAAATACCCTGAAGGAGACTGAGGATAGGGACCAGGAGACATTTACTCTACATGTACAGACACATGGGTCTCACATACCCTGAAGGAGACTGAGGATAGGGACCAGGAGACATTTACTCTACATGTACAGACACATGGGTCTCAAATACCCTGAAGGAGACTGAGGATAGGGACCAGGAGACATTTACTGTACATGTACAGACACATGGGTCTCAAATACCCTGAAGGAGACTGAGGATAGGGACCAGGAGACATTTACTGTACATGTACAGACACATGGGTCTCAAATACCCTGAAGGAGACTGAGGATAGGGACCAGGAGACATTTACTCTACATGTACAGACACATGGGTCTCAAATACCCTGAAGGAGACTAAGGATAGGGACCAGGAGACATTTACTGTACATGTACAGACACATGGGTCTCAAATACCCTGAAGGAGACTGAGGATAGGGACCAGGAGACATTTACTGTACATGTACAGACACATGGGTCTCAAATACCCTGAAGGAGACTGAGGATAGGGACCAGGAGACATTTACTGTACATGTACAGACACATGGGTCTCACATACCCTGAAGGAGACTGAGGATAGGGACCAGGAGACATTTACTGTACATGTACAGACACATGGGTCTCAAATACCCTGAAGGAGACTGAGGATAGGGACCAGGAGACATTTACTGTACATGTACAGACACATGGGTCTCAAATACCCTGAAGGAGACTGAGGATAGGGACCAGGAGACATTTACTGAAGGAGACTGAGGATACATGTACAGACACATGGGTCTCAAATACCCTGAAGGAGACTGAGGATAGGGACCAGGAGACATTTACTGTACATGTACAGACACATGGGTCTCAAATACCCTGAAGGAGACTGAGGATAGGGACCAGGAGACATTTACTCTACATGTACAGACACATGGGTCTCAAATACCCTGAAGGAGACTGAGGATAGGGACCAGGAGACATTTACTGTACATGTACAGACACATGGGTCTCAAATACCCTGAAGGAGACTGAGGATAGGGACCAGGAGACATTTACTGTACATGTACAGACACATGGGTCTCAAATACCCTGAAGGAGACTGAGGATAGGGACCAGGAGACATTTACTGTACATGTACAGACACATGGGTCTCAAATACCCTGAAGGAGACTGAGGATAGGGACCAGGAGACATTTACTGTACATGTACAGACACATGGGTCTATACCCTGAAGGAGACTGAGGATAGGGACCAGGAGACATTTAGACATGTACAGACACATTGAAGGAGACTACATTTACTGTACATGTACAGACACATGGGTCTCAAATACCCTGAAGGAGACTGAGGATAGGGACCAGGAGACATTTACTGTACATGTACAGACACATGGGTCTCAAATACCCTGAAGGAGACTGAGGATAGGGACCAGGAGACATTTACTGTACATGTACAGACACATGGGACCCTGAAGGAGACTGAGGATAGGGACCAGGAGACATTTACTGTACATGTACAGACACATGGGTCTCAAATACCCTGAAGGAGACTGAGGATAGGGACCAGGAGACATTTCTACATGTACAGACACATGGGTCTCAAATACCCTGAAGGAGACTGAGGATAGGGACCAGGAGACATTTACTGTACATGTACAGACACATGGGTCTCAAATACCCTGAAGGAGACTGAGGATAGGGACCAGGAGACATTTACTGTACATGTACAGACACATGGGTCTCAAATACCCTGAAGGAGACTGAGGATAGGGACCAGGAGACATTTACTGTACATGTACAGACACATGGGTCTCAAATACCCTGAAGGAGACTGAGGATAGGGACCAGGAGACATTTACTGTACATGTACAGACACATGGGTCTCAAATACCCTGAAGGAGACTAAGGATAGGGACCAGGAGACATTTACTGTACATGTACAGACACATGGGTCTCAAATACCCTGAAGGAGACTGAGGATAGGGACCAGGAGACATTTACTCTACATGTACAGACACATGGGTCTCAAATACCCTGAAGGAGACTGAGGATAGGGACCAGGAGACATTTACTGTACCCATTACAGACAGACACATGGGTCTCAAATACCCTGAAGGAGACTGAGGATAGGGACCAGTAGACATTTACTCTACATGTACAGACACATGGGTCTCAAATACCCTGAAGGAGACTGAGGATAGGGACCAGGAGACATTTACTGTACATGTACAGACACATGGGTCTCAAATACCCTGAAGGAGACTGAGGATAGGGACCAGGAGACATTTACTCTACATGTACAGACACATGGGTCTCAAATACCCTGAAGGAGACTGAGGATAGGGACCAGTACATGAGACATTTCAGAGACTAAATCAGAGTACATGTACAGACACATGGGTCTCAAATACCCTGAAGGAGACTGAGGATAGGGACCAGGAGACATTTAACATGTACAGACACATGGGTCTCAAATACCCTGAAGGAGACTGAGGATAGGGACCAGAGACATTTACTGTACATGTACAGACACATGGGTCTCAAATACCCTGAAGGAGACTGAGGATAGGGACCAGGAGACATTTACTACATGTACAGACACATGGGTCTCAAATACCCTGAAGGAGACTAAGGATAGGGACCAGGAGACATTTACTGTACATGTACAGACACATGGGTCTCAAATACCCTGAAGGAGACTGAGGATAGGGACCAGGAGACATTTTACATGTACAGACACATGGGTCTCAAATACCCTGAAGGAGACTGAGGATAGGGACCAGGAGACATTTACTGTACATGTACAGACACATGGGTCTCAAATACCCTGAAGGAGACTGAGGATAGGGACCAGGAGACATTTACTTACATGTACAGACACATGGGTCTCAAATACCCTGAAGGAGACTGAGGATAGGGACCAGGAGACATTTACTCTACATGTACAGACACATGGGTCTCAAATACCCTGAAGGAGACTGAGGATAGGGACCAGACATTTGTACATGTACAGACACATGGGTCTCAAATACCCTGAAGGAGACTGAGGATAGGGACCAGGAGACATTTACTGTACATGTACAGACACATGGGTCTCAAATACCCTGAAGGAGACTGAGGATAGGGACCAGGAGACATTTACTCTACATGTACAGACACATGGGTCTCAAATACCCTGAAGGAGACTGAGGATAGGGACCAGGAGCCATTTACTCTACATGTACAGACACATGGGTCTCAAATACCCTGAAGGAGACTAAGGATAGGGACCAGGAGACATTTACTGTACATGTACAGACACATGGGTCTAGTCTAGTTCCTCAGACCAAGCTAAGCTAGGACATTATAGCCTTGAGGAGATAGCGGCTCAGTCACAGTAACAGGAGACATTTACCGTAGACAGACATATGGGTTTAGTCTACTTCAGCTCTAGCTAAGCCAGAGCATAGCCTTCAGGTCGGTGACTGAAGGAACAGTAGACTTTATGCTCATGGGTAAAGTAGTTCTAACCAATCTGTTCTGTATGGATCTCCTGAAGTAATTTAATATGTCCCCCACTGGGCCATTCCTTTCACCCCATCTATAGCCACATTTCTGTTTCACCTCAACCTGCTCTACCTGAAGCCATTTTATTGGCCATTTTGACATAGAGTAATTTACGGTGTCCAATCAAAAACACATCTTTTGACCAATGGGTAAAATAGTATGTTCATTGTGTAGATACTCCTATGAAAACCAATGGTAGAACCCTCATGTCTGTATCATAATCCATTCAACACTCATTGAAGTTGTTACCCTTGAAGGATGGTCAAAATCAGAGCGACTAAATCAGAGCGACTAAATCAGAGCGACTAAATCTATGGAGATGAAAAAAGAAAAAGGAAAGGTTTCCCGGGAGGACTACATTTGCAGGAAGTATTGTAGATAAGAACTGGCATTGGTTTAACAAGTCTCATAAACGTCCTCTACGATTGCTTTACAAATGTTACTTGTTTCATACATTTTATAAGCCCTGTAATATAGGCAATTGGTTTGTTTTTATTGTACCCTTGTTGACAAAACTTGCAATATTCACAGTTTGAGACACTGCCAGTTTGTCTAAGGGTGCTAATGAATCCTGAAACCATCTGAAGAGTGGTGACGAATAATCTTGTGCGCTAGCTAGCTACTCAATTTGATTCTGGGGGCAGAATTAACCAAAAAAGTGATTTATTGATGTTGATGTTAAGTCTGTCTTGAGAGACTAAATGAATATGGCCTCCTAGTCGAACACCACTGAACACATTAGAAGGTATCTTCTACATATCAAAGGAATCTCCACATCTATAAGTGATAAACACATCATTAAGGGGATCTCCACATTGGCGGACATTCCTCTTCTCTGTGCCACTCCGTGCATATCACAAGATTTCTCTGTGCTACTCCGTGCATATCACAGGATAGCTCTGTGCTCTTCAATGCATATCACAGGATATCTCTGTGCTCCTCTGTGCATATCACAGGATATCTCTGTGCTCCACTGTGCATATCACAGGATTTCTCTGTGCTCCTCCGTGCATATCACAGGATATCTCTGTGCTCCTCCATGCATATCACAGGATATCTCTGTGCTCCTCCGTGCATATCACAGGATATCTCTGTGCTCTTCAATGCATATCACAGGATTTCTCTGTGCTCCTCCGTGCATATCACAGGATTTCTCTGTGCTCCTCCGTGCATATCACAGGATATCTCTGTGCTCTTCAATGCATATCACAGGATATCTCTGTGCTCTTCAATGCATATCACAGGATATCTCTGTGCTCTTCAATGCATATCACAGAATATCTCTGTGCTCTTCAATGCATATCACAGGATATCTCTGTGCTCTTCAATGCATAACACAGGATATCTATGTGCTCCACCATGCATATCACAGGATTTCTCTGTGCTCCTCCGTGCATATCACAGGATATCTATGTGCTCCTCCGTGCATATCACAGGATTTCTCTGTGCTCCTCCGTGCATATCACAGGATATCTATGTGCTCCTCCGTGCATATCACAGGATATCTATGTGCTCCTCCGTGCATATCACAGAATATCTATGTGCTCCTCCGTGCATATCACAGGATATCTATGTGCTCCTCCGTGCATATCACAGGATATCTATGTGCTCCTCCGTGCATATCACAGGATATCTATGTGCTCCTCCGTGCATATCACAGGATATCTATGTGCTCCTCCGTGCATATCACAGGATATCTATGTGCTCCTCCGTGCATATCACAGGATATCTTGTCAATCATGAGAGGCCTCATTGGGAATACACATTCCTACAGTTCGCTGCAGTCCACTAAATAATTACTTTTTTCTCATACATAAAGTGCTTTAACCTAACACTCATTTTTTATCTGTAAAGAAATGTATTCGTACTAAGATAATATAATGATATAAAATGGTAATATAAAACAGTAATTTAAAATGAGTACCCCATTTGAAACTATATTCCTTAATGTTTAAACGTTTTATACAATAGGCAATAACATTAGAAATGTAGTTTTTTAAACATTTTTTCTCCTCCTTCGTCTGTGATAGTAAAGTGTAATAGCAGAAACTGAGATGTGAATCCAGGCTTTCTTTCCGTAACCTTCACCGCCATGTCGTTCACCAGTAGGATTGTATGGGGTCCGGTCCACCTGGGTTCGAGGCTTGCTGGCTGATGGACCTTCGGTTACACGTCTTCCCCAGGGAGCAGTGAGTGTGTAGCTTCCAGTAGGGCCCTCTCACCTGGGAAGACACGGACCTAGATACCAGAGTGACTTGTTTAGCAGTTCCAGAGTCTATCTCCTATCACCTCGAGATCACACTCTTCCGTCTGAGATATCAGTGCCCCTGGCAATCTTATGGGTCTGCCCATAGCTATCTCAAAGGGGGATTTGCTGCTGCCCTGATGGCCATCAGAACAGCGGGTAGATCATCTACCCAGGAGCCATACTCCATTAATGCCTTGGAAAGTTTTTTTCTTCAGAAAAAGATGCCTGCTGGTGATATGGGGTGTGAAAATATTGTTAGATCTTTAGAGCGCGACACACTGCCCCTATCAGTGCCCCAGTGAAATGTGTACCATGATCAGAATCTAGGGAATGGGGAACTTCACATCTGAGGATGATGCCCTTTAGCAGAGCTGCCGCTACCTTCTTTGCTGTCGCGTTAGACATAGGAAATACCTCGACCCACACTCCAACACATTTATTTAAATGACTCCTTGGCAATGGCCTGATTTTAAAAGTCTCGCTTTATGTAGTGCGTAGTCTCTCTTTTCGTGATTTGTGCTTTGTCATATATTTATATGTTATATATATATATATGTTATATATATATATATATATATATATATATATATATATATATATAAAACAACAGTTATATTTAGCTTGTTTTTACTCTATTTCTGATGTCAGTTCTATTTGTAACTGTGCTATTTCACAACATTTCTGAACCTATATACATTTTACAGTCCCCGTATGTTTTACATTGGTTATCTTGTTATTAGTCCCACCCTTCTTGTCCATTCAACCCCTCCCATCTATCTCTCAACACCATCCATTTTGGATTTCTATTTGCCATATATTTTTCAACTGTGCTGTGATGCTTCACAAAAGTACTGAACCTTTCTATTCTCATAGCTTCTACAAATTGTAAATTAAAAATAAACAATTTTGCTAAAATTATTATTATATTATTGATTGATTGACTATGGCTTTTCAATTCACTCAGTACTGCGATCTGCAGCGTTAGTTTTAGGCAAATGTTGCAATTCTTCAGCCATTCCTGGACCTGTGACCAAAAACGAGCTACACATGGACAATACCAAAATAAATGATCTAATGCCTCCTCACAGCAGAATCTGCAGAGTTGGGAATATTGTATCCCCCATATATGTAACATTCTATTGGTTGCAAGAATTTTGAATAGTAATTTAAATTGAAAGATTCAAAGTTTGAAATCCGGCGTTGTTTTCCTTATCAATTCATAAACCAAATCTCTTCCCAACTACTTTGCAATCTATATGGCACAGCTGTTCGTTTTTTGGTCCTTAAATGAAACGAACAACCATGAGCACTCAATGATCCTGCCGACCAAGGATCCATGTGCGCTGTTGACCAGAGCTCTCTGCCTGCCTGCTCCCCGCCTGCCCTGGTCTGTCTCTCCCATCACAGGTACCCTCGCCACCCTCTCTCTCCCCGGACCTTTGCTCGTCTACATCATACGCATACATCACTGACTTTCTTGAACTATTTGATTAGTGACTTTTAGGGCATTTAACAAACATGATGCTGTTGTTCATTTTGCTGGTGTCTACACTTGGCTTTTACAATGTTGGCGATACATTTAGAGCCCGTTGCACTGTGAATGAGGAAATAATATATGATTGTTTCTCCCTCGAGTATTGTGAGAAACCCCACGCTTGCTCCGGAAATGCACATGAGAACTATGCACATTTCTCCCGAACAATATGGGAGAAATCTGACTCTTGCGCTTACATGTCAGGACTGTTCTCTTGGTACTGAACCATGTCTCTGGACTTCATACATCTCCTGAAATATGTGGCGTTGAAGACTCTGGTGACTCTGGATTCTCGTTCAAGTGCTGTCTGTAACTCTCGATCTAGACTTGCCATTATCTTGCTGCTTCTTTTGTCTGGAAATGTCCAGTCTAATCCAGGTCCTGACATTCTTACCCCTGCCCAATTAAGTAGTCAGAGTGACCTGAAGTTTTTGCATATGAATGTAAGAAGTCTTCTGCCAAAGCTTGAATTTGTGAATATATGGATAAAAACTGCCAACCCGGATGTATTTAGGCTTTCTGAAACCTGGCTTAAAAAATCTATTACAGACAAATATTGGCAAAAAGGTTACAATGTTTTTCGTACAGATGGTAAATCTAAGGGTGGTGGTGTTGCTGTATATGTAAAAGACAAGTTCTCTGTGGTCGTTCTGACCTCTGTTACTAAACCTAAGCAACTGGAATATCTGTCTTTGAACATAAACCTTGGCTCATCTTTAAATATTGTTGTATCTTGCTGTTATAGACCTCCATCTGCTACTGTTGGCTCTCTGGATTGTATTTTCAAATTGTTATCACAGAGTTTGTCCTGATGGGTGATCTGAATCAGGACCGGCTAACATCTAGCTCTGATCAATTTAAAATTCTGTGCAATACCTACAATCTCACTCAGATTGTCAACAGTGTAACTAGGTTGAATATAAAACATCCTCTGAAATCCCTTTTGATTGATTTGATCTGAACCAATACTCCTCATCGTTTTAATGCTTTTGGTATTTTTGCAAATGACATAAATGATCACTGTGCTATTGCCTGTGTGAGAGATGGTAAAATTCCTAAGAAATCTCCACATGTTATTACGAAAAGAAACTGGAAGCGGTTTGATATTCAAGGTTTTTTTACATTATGTATCTAGTATTGAATGGAATTAATCCCTGATGTTCAACTAGCCTTTTCTTAATTCCACAACGCATTCCAGGATGTATGCAATAGGCATGCCCCTTTAAAAAAAATCAGGATTAAGGGCAGAGAGAACCCTTGGGTTACTAAGGAACTTACATAAATCATAAGGGAATGAAATGCTATGTGGGCTAAAGCAAGAGGGACTGGTTTGGCTATGATCCGTAAATTGAAAGCAGACCACTACCTGAAATCTACTTCACAAAATGTAAATAATCCATCCAAATTTTGTCAAGTAGTGAAAGGTTTGGAGTGCAGAAAAGATACACAGCTTCCCAAACAATTGTTGTTCAACACGGATTGTAACTGAGAGACACTGATTGTAACTGAGAGAACCTCCATTCTGAAAGCCTTGAACCAGCATTTTTAGATGCAGGCAGTTTATTTGAAAAGGTCAAAGGTATAATTGAGCCCCCTATGAATTTACCTGACACCCCTGTGCACTCCTTCACCAGGTTCTCCTTTTCATCCTTCTCTATTTCAGAAGTGTGTAAAGCCCTGAAAGAAATTGATTTAAAAAAATCCCCTGTCCCTGATGAACTAGACCCCGCCTCCTACACCTAGCCGCAGACATCATTGCTCCCCCCATAACATGTATTTTTAACCTTACGCTGGATGTTAAGGAAATCCCCAAGTTATGGAAATCTGCTTTTGTACTGCCTCTCCTGAAAGGTGGAGATCCCTCGCTACTTGACAGCTATCGACCCATATCAAAATTGTCTGTACTGTCAAAGGCACTGGAGTCCTTAGTTAGTAGGCAGCTAAATACCTACTTCCAAGAAAACAACATCTTAAATGGAATGCAATCATGTTTTAGGTCTGACCACAGCACTGTTTCAGCCACATTGAAGGTTTTAAATGACATCCACTGTGCTCTTGATAAGGAGTTACATTGTGTGTCTGTTTTTATTGATTTGTCAAAGGCTTTTGACACCGTGGACCATGCTGTGTTAGTGCAAAGGTTAAAATGTTGTGGAATTACTGGTCATGCTCTAGATTGGTTTATGCATTACCTATCAAATCATACACAATGTGTAAAGGCAGATGGTTGTAAATCTGAGTCCATAGAGGTGTGCTCAGGTGTTCCGCTAGGTTCTATTTTGGGCCCACTGTTGTTCATTTTGTATATCAACAACATTGGGGATCTTATTGAAACAGCGGATGTTAATTTTTATGCAGATGATACTGTTCTTTGTTCAAGTGGTAGTAGTTTATCTTTAGCTTTTGAAAATGCCCACTTGATCGATGTATATATCATAGAAGAGTGTAATTGTTTTTAGGCCAGCTGTTTTTAGTCAAGATGTTTGTGTTTTTAATGTAATATGTAATTGTTGTACTGTATGTGTGTTTATAGTTTTGTTTAATGTTGTGTTAGTGTATGTAAGTTGTTCTGTCTGAAACGTTGTTCCCCCTGCTGCTATTGGACCAGGTCTCTCTTGGAAAAGAGCTATTATCTCAATGAGAAAAAAACCTGTATAAATAAAGGTAAAAAGAAAAAGTTTGGTAGGAGACCAGCGATAAGCTGGTGTTTGCGTCGTCAATTCAAACGTATGTTCTCAGAATGTTATATGTAGGCGGTCCACATATTTGCTCACCCGCTCATCCTTCTTTTGTATACACGCCGTAACTTTGTTGGGATCCGGTCTGCACAACCAATATGTTTAACCTCTCCTGCCAATTCAGTCACAGTATCCTCAGGAGGTCGACCGATTATGATTTTTCAACGCCGATACCGATACTGATTATTGGAGGACCAAAAAAGCTGATACCGATTTATTTTATTTGTAATAATGACAATTACAACAATACTGAATGAACACTTATTTTAACTTAATATAATACATGAATAAAATCAATTTGGCCTCAAGTAAATAATGAAACATGTTCAATTTGCTTTAAATAATGCAAAAACAACAAAGTGTTGGAGAAGAAAGTAAAAGTGCAATATGTGCTATGTAAGAAAGCTAACGTTTCAGTTCCTTGCTCAGAACATGAAAACATATGAAAGCTGGTGGTTCCTTTTAACATGAGTCTTCAATATTCCCAGGTAAGACATTTTAGGTTGTAGTTATTATAGGAATTATAGGACTATTTCCCTCTACCATTTGTATTTCGTTAACCTTTGACTATTTGATGTTCTTATAGGCACTTTAGTATTGCCAGTGAAAGAGTATAGCTTCCGTCCCTCTAGTTAGCGCGCGCTAACAAGCTAGCCATTTCACATCGGTTACACCAGCTTCATCTCGGGACTTGATAGGCTTGAAGTCATAAACAGCGCAATGCTTGATGCACAATGAAGAGCTGCTGACAAAACGCACGAAAGTGCTGTTTGAATGAATGTTTACACGCCTGCTTCTGCCTACCACTGCTCAGTCATATGCTTGTATGCTCAGTCAGATTATATGCAATGCAGGACACGCTAGATAATATCTAGTAATATCGTCAACCATGTGTAGTTAACTAGTGATTATGATTGATTGTTTTTTATAAGATAAGTGTAATGCTAGCTAGCAACTTCTTGTGGAGTCTCCTTGTGGAGTGCAACGAGAGAGAGGCAGGTCGTTATTGCGTTGGACTGTAAGGTTGCAAGATTGGTTCACCCGAGCAGACAAGGTGAAAATCTGTCGTTCTGCCTCTGAACAACGCAGTTAACCCACCGTTCCTAGGCCGTCATTGAAAATAAGAATGTGTTCTTAAGCCTTGTTAAATAAAGGTATCATTTTATTTTTAACCAAAATGTTTAAAAAATTTAAATCGGCAAATCGGCGCCCAAAAATACCTAATTAATCGGCCATTCCGATTAATCGGTCGACCTCTAGTACATACCCTACATTATTCATCTCATATGCATACGTATATACTGTACTCTATATCATCGACTGCATCCTTATGTAATACATGTATCACTAGCCACTTTAACTATGCCACTTTGTTTACATACTCATCTCATATGTATACACTGTACTCGATATCAGCTACTGTATCTTGCCTATGCTGCTCTGTACCATCACTCATTCATATATCCTTATGTACATATTCTTTATCCCCTTACACTGTGTATAAGACAGTAGTTTTGGAATTGTTAGTTAGATTACTTGTTGGTTATTACTGCATTGTCGGAACTAGAAGCACAAGCATTTCGCTACACTCGCATTAACATCTGCTAACCATGTGTATGTGACAAATAAAATTTGATTTGATTTGAGTATCCTCCCCCGTCTCTCTAACGGTGTAACACGCATTGTTACTGTCAGCAAATTTGCCAGGGACCTGTGGTGCTATTTCTTTTGGAAGGTATGCTCCGTCTATTACATACTGATCATAAGGCTGTTGCAGTGCCAATCTTTCACACATACTCCAAGTACCCTAGTAGAGAGTTAACCACATGGGGCGCCTCCTTACAAATATCCTTTACATCCCCAGGACTCAATGGTTGATGCACAGCAGCCTGATGTGGATGGTATTGAATGGGAGTACCTTTAGAGGGAGTGGCAGCTCCCCTTGGTGGAATCTACCCCGGCCCATAGCTTAACATACGGGTTGTAAATCATACTGGACGGATACCCCCCCCCCTCTCCTTTGAATCATACCCACCATAAATCCTCAGGTGATTAGCAAGAATTCCTGGTTGTGCGATATTAGAGCCATTTTTGTTGTTTTGCCTATACACTCTAGAAAAAAGGGTTCCCAGGCTACCTAAATATGGTTCTCAATCAGGGACAACGATAAACAGCTGCCTCTGATTGAGAACCATATCAGGCCAAACACAGAAATAGAAAAAACATAGACTGCCCACCCCAACTCACGCCCTGACCATACTAAATAAAGACAAAACAAAGGAAATAAAGGTCAGAACGTGACAGTCTCCCCTCTTCAATCGCATTCCACTTATCCTGCGTAATGTCCTCCAACTTCTTCATCCAGACGACGCTAGGCCAATTGTGCGTCGCCCCACGGACCTCCCGGTCGCGGCCGGTTACGACAGAGCCTGGGTGCGAACCCAGGGTCTCTGATGGCACAGCTGGCGCTGCACAGCGTCCTTAACCACTGCACCACCCGGGAGGCCCGTTTTAGCCTCTTTCACTATCTCCTAACGCTATGTGTGTTTTCCAGTTTTGTTTTAGTTTTTTAAACTCTTGGGTGATGTGTATTTTTTGAGGAATTGAGGAATGTTTCAAATGTAACAATTTACATAACAGAATAGGAGCTAATTGTTACTGCATGTTTTAGACTCTAGAACATAACATCCCACAATCACCTCTTTTAACATGTCCTCTGAGGCGTCCTCTACTGTCTCTGGAAACGGCGGAAACTTTATACACACTTTTAAACTCCTCTTCTGCTTGCTCACACAATTGCTTCACTGTTTGTGCCCACCGGTCGATGGATTGGGAGGCAGGAAGAGCCATTTCACCACAAAGCTCTCTGTCCTTGCCTCCACCTACAGTATAATACAATACCAATATACTAGAGGAGTCCAACACAGTTCTATACATAGTGCACTCTTTTTGACCAGATCCCTATGGGCACTGGTCAAAAGTAGTGTACTATATAGGGAATAGGATGCCATTTGTGACACAGTCAGTCTATATCTCTACACTATGCCTGCCTGCCCTGCAGCCCTCCTCCCTTCCTATTTAACTGGCCTTTGATGTTAGTGGAGAATTGATACTGCATGGCTGGGCTTATGGCCACGATGAAGAGAACCATGAAGAGGGATTCAACTGATGGCTCTGTACAGCAGGCAGTTACTGTAGGCCTACAGTGTGCACTAACCACTCCAGCTGATACAAGCGTAAATTGAACGTTCCACTGAATGCACTTTGTATGACGCATGTTGTGTAAAGGGAATAATTACTCTTCTCATACATAAATAGCTTTAACCTAACACTGCTTTCTATCTATATAAAAGCAATATATTTATACTAAGTGAATGTAGTGATATAAAACTATAATATAAATGTTACGGTTTTCTTCTGTCGAAGGAGAGTCGGACCAAAATGCAGCGTGGTTGATAATATACATCTTTAATAAAGAAGAAAAAACGAACAATACAAAACAACAAACGGAACGTGAAAACCTATACAGCCTATCTGGTGAATACAAAACACTGAGACAGGAACAATCACCCACGAAACACTCAAAGAATATGGCTGCCTAAATATGGTTCCCAATCAGAGACAACGAGAATCACCTGCCTCTGATTGAGAACCGCCTCAGGCAACCATAGACTTTGCTAGAACACCCCACTAAGCCACAATCCCAAAACCTATGAAAAACCCTGATACATAAACACAACACAAAATAAACCCATGTCACACCCTGGCCTGACCAAATAAATATAGAAAACACAAAATACCAAGACCAGGGCGTGACAATAAAGGAGTCATTTACAATCTCTCAGCTTTTCTACCTCACTTTATCCTGTAGAAAGGCTCACAATTGTCTCCCCGGAGGAGAAAACAAAACACAGTCGTTGATAATCAAAAGACAGCTTATCACCCTCTTCTCCTCATCCTTTTGCATTTCACAGCTCTAGAGGACATATACACATAGTGCTGGTGATGGGTGGAGATTACTCTTGTCTCTGATAGATAAGACCTGGTTTTGTTTTGTCAGAGAACCTCTGAGGTTTTGTCATTGTACAGGGAGATCTCAGAGGTGACTGAAGGTCCTGAGGTTTTGTCATTGTACAGGGAGATCTCAGAGGTGACTGAAGGTCCTGAGGTTTTGTCATTGTACAGGGAGATCTCAGAGGTGACTGAAGGTCCTGAGGTTTTGTCATTGTACAGGGAGATCTCAGAGGTGACTGAAGGTCCTGAGGTTTTGTCATTGTACAGGGAGATCTCAGAGGTGACCAAAGGTCCTGAGGTTTTGTCATTGTACAGGGAGATCTCAGAGGTGACCAAAGGTCCTGAGGTTTTGTCATTGTACAGGGAGATCTCAGAGGTGACTGTGAAGGTCCTGAGGTTTTGTCATTGTACAGGGAGATCTCAGAGGTGACTGTGAAGGTCCTGACTGCCATGTCACATGGGCCTGATTGGTCTGACCTAGTTTAGCCGTTGATATGGAAGAGGCTGGAGCTGAATAGTGAAACGACTTGGTTTTGAAGAGGTTTTTCCTCAGTTCTTCTTTCCTCATGTCTTCTCTCCTCACCTCCTCAAAATGCATTGGAGAAGAAGGTAGGGGGGAGACATTGGACCTTTCCCTACAATCCCTACAATACGGTTAAGAGGAGATGATGAGAGGAATCACGTACAGCCTTGAGTTAGAGCTCATGAGTACTTCACTCTGCCATGGAGAAACCTCCCTCTGCCTCTAAAGCTTTTCTACTTCCTCACTGTTGTCCTTGCTCTAGGTTGGAGGAGGGAACTTTTATTTTCATTTTATTTTCTCACCGGACAGAATGTATTTCTGGCCCCCTTTTATCCTCCTTTCTCCTCCTTACCCTTATACAAGAGGCTCGCTGCGCTCTGAGATTATTTTTGCAGACCGACCAGGGGATGTTGAACATTCTGTGGCCAACACCCTGGAACAGGAAGCCACAGTTTCCATGAACGTCTGTTAGATGGAAGCAGATAGCACCAAGGGAAACAATATTTTGTCTGGAGCTGGTCGGGCTGGCCAATTAGGCTCCAATGGCTGTTTGATTTAGAGCTTCCTCTCTCTCTGTATCTCAGTATCTTGGTGTGTGTGTGCTTGTGTGTGTGTTTGTGTGTTTCAGGCTAATTTTGAGCTTAAAGATTCTGAACTCAGAACTCTGAGACGGAACTGCCATGGAGCCACTCTACTCTTATCTGATGGTGGACTAGGACTCGTAGTACTACAGTAGTACTCCGAGTACTACCTTGGACTCCCAGTACTATAGTAGTACTCCTAGTATTGCCTAGGACTCGTAGTACTACAGTAGTACTCCTAGTACTGCCTAGGACTCCTAGTACTACAGTACTCCTACCTGTCATCAACCAGACCACCAATTATTACATACACTGGTAATACCTTAGGAATAGACAGCTATTTATATGGGTCATTCTGTATTTGAAGGGGTTTACTTCATGCTAGAGGTCGACCGATTATGATTTTTTTAACGCCAATACCGATTATTGGGGGACCAAAAAAAGCCGATACCGATTAATTGGGCAATTTTTAAAAATGTATTTATTTGTAATAATGACAATTACAACAATACTGAATGAACACTTATTTTAACTTAATATAATACATCAATAAAATCAGTTTAGCCTCAAGTAAATAATGAAACATGTTCAATTTGGTTTAAATAATGCAAAAACAAAGTGTTGGAGAAGAAAGTAAAAGTGCAACATGTGCTATGTAAGAAAGCTAACGCTTCAGTTCCTTGCTCAGAACATGAGAACATATGAAAGCTGGTGGTTCCTTTTAACATGAGTCTTCAATATTCCCAGGTAAGAAGTTTTAGGTTGTAGTTATTATAGGAATTATAGGACTATTTCCCTCTATACCATTTGTATTTCATTAACTTTTGACTATTGGATGTTATTATAGGCACTTTAGTATTGCCAGTGTAACAGTATAGCTTCCGTCCCTCTCCTCGCTCCTCCCTGGGCTCGAACCAGCAACACAACGACAACAGCCACCATCGAAGCAGCGTTACCCATGCAGAGCAAGGGGAACAACTACTAGAAGACTCAGAGCGAGTGACGTTTGAAACACTATTAGCGCGCGCTAACTAGCTAGCCATTTCACTTCAGTTACACCAGCCTCATCTCGGGAGTTAATAGGCTTGAAGTCATAAACGGCGCAATGCTTGACGCACACCGAAGAGATGCTGGCAAAACGCACGAAAGTGCTGTTTGAATGAATGTTTACGCGCCTGCTTCTGCCTACCACCGCTCAGTCAGATACTTAGATACTTGTATGCTTGTATGCTCAGTCAGATTATATGCAACGCAGGACACGCTAGATAATATCTAGTAATATCATCAAACGTGTAGTTAACTAGTGATTATGATTGATTGTTTTTTATAAGATACGTTTAATGCTAGCTAGCAACTTACCTTGGCTTACTGCATTCGCGTAACAGGCAGTCTCCTTGTGGAGTGCAACGAGAGAGAGGCAGGTCGTTATTGCGTTGGACAAGTTAACTGTAAGGTTGCAAGATTGGATCCCACGAGCTGACAAGGTGAAAATCTGTCGTTCTGCCCCTGAACAAGGCAGTTAACCCACTGTTCCTAGGCCGTCATTGAAATTAAGAATGTGTTCTTAACTGACTTGCCTAGTTAAATAAAGGTATAAAAAAATAAAGAATAAATCGGCAAATCGGCGCCCAAAAATACAGATTTCCAATTGTCATAACTTGAAATCGGCCCCAATTAATCGGCCATTCCGATTAATCGGTCGACCTCTACTTCATGCCCGTAATTTTCTTTGCTTTTATGATGACTGACAACTTTACAGGATGCACTAGTAACTGTAAACCATTGTCTGAGTCATAGAGGAAATGGCATGCCAAGTCAATTCCAATGTGAGAATCCAAGCCCACGCAGTTGACAAGTTCTAACTTTCTCTCGAGTGTGACAGGATTATAAAGACATTATCAAGCCACTTAGGTGTTGTATTAGATTTTCTTTGATATCCTCTGCGTTTACAGTTTCAGAAGTAAATGCTCAAGTAAATTAATCTCAAGCTTTACTCTGAAGAAGTGAGAATTATGTTCAAGTGGCAGCTAGGGGAATGTGTTATTTTTAAAGATCCAAGAGGTCTCTCTCTCAGGAAGGAAAGAGATACTACTAACTGAAGAGACTATATCAATGTTGTGTTGTCAGTGTGTCAATAACTACCACAGCATTAAGCCAGTCAGGTGTCTATGTGATAAACAAGGCAGAGAACAATGCATACAAGTCAGCAGCATACTGTACTGCCTGTCCATAGTTCAGATGTGTTCACTGCCTAGTATTCTTTGTCCATTGAGATTTCCTGGTTGCTCCTGGTGGGGAAGTGACATTTGACTATGCCCTACTAACCTACAGGGTGCTTGTCTTTTGGAAATCGGGGCTCTAAGCTCCACTTCCTCAGAGCTGTCACTCTGGCCATCATTCTGTCACTATGGATACATGCCATGATTGGTTTAACAGACTGTGTGCCAGCATAATGTCCATGTATAGACTGCCCCATTCACACACATGCCTGGTTTGAAGATGAGACGGGAGATACTAAGTGGAGTTTTGGGTTGTTCCCCCCCTCATTCCTCTCCTTACCCCTTCCTGATGTACTGAACTACAGTTGGACTAATTGGTCATTAGATTGCAGTGACATGCCAGAGAGTGTACAATTAAGTCACAGTTAGAAGAAGTAGAAATCTCTCTATATTTGTCTCTCTATGGCTGCTTTCCAAATGGCACCCTTTTTCCAATATAGTGCACTACCTTTGACTGGAGCCCTATGGGGTGCCTATTTATAATAGTAATATATGCCATTTAACAGACGCTTTTATCCAAAGCAACATACAGCCATGCATGCATACATGTTATGTATGGGTGGCCCCAGCAGGAATCGTTGCAAGTGCCATGCTCTTCTGACAGCCACACCGAAGCTGACCCTGTCCAGTCATTTATTTATTTATTTGGAAACCCATTAGCTTTTGCAGAAAACGCAGCTACTCTTCCTGGGGTCCATAGAAAACACAAAACATGACAAGTAACAAACAGTACAACAACAAAATAATACAAACATTGCAACAAAAAATGACGCCTGTGTGTCCCCTTACAGTCCCCACCGTTCCATGAGATGTTGTTTAAAGGTAATGTTACTGTTTGCTTGAGCAATTGTAGATGGAAGGGAGTTCCATGTTTTCATGGCTCTGTATAATACTCTGCATTACCGTGAATTTGTTTTGGACTTGGGGACTGTGAAGAGACACCTGGTGGCATGTATTGTGTTGTATGTACAGTGCATTCAGAAAGTATTCAGGCCCCTCGACTTTTTCCCCCAAATTTTATGTTACAGCCTTATTCTAAAATTGATTCAATTATTGTTTTTCCCTCATCAATCTACACACAATAACCCATAATGACAAAGCAGAAACAGTTTATTTGAAATGTTTGGAAATGTATTATATATAAAAAAAAAAGTATTTACATAAGTATTCAGACCCTTTGATATCAGACTCGAAATTGAGCTCAGGGGCATCCTGTTTCCATTGATCATCCTTGAGATGTTTCTACAACTTGGTGAATTCAATTGATTGGAGATGATTTGGAAAGGCACACATCTGTATATATAAGGTCCCACAGTTGACAGTGCATTTCATAGCAAAAACCTTGAGGTTGAAGGAATTGTCCGTAGAGCTCCGAGACAGGATTGTGTTGAGGTACAGATCTGGGGAAGGGTACCAAAAAATATCTGAAGCATTAATGGTCCCCAAGAATACAGTGGCTTTCATCTCTCTTAAATGGAAGATGTTTGGAACCACCAATACTCTTCCTAGAGCTGACCACCTGGCCAAACTGAGCAATCGAGGGAGAAGGGCCTTGGTCAGGGGGGTGACCAAGAACCCAATAGTCCAGAGCTCCAGAGTTTCTCTGTGGAGATGAGAGAACCTTCCAGAAGGACACCCATCTCTGCATCACTCCACCAATCAGGCCTTTATCGTAGAGTGGCCCAACGGAAGCCGGTCCTCAGTAAAAGGCACATGACAGCCCGCCTTCTCCAGCCCGCCTTCTCCAGAGTGCTCAGGACCTCAGACTGGGGCGAAGGCTCACCTTCCAACAGAACAACGACCCTGTTGGAAGGTGAATGCTAGAGGCGTCACTACAGACCCTGGTTCGATTCCAGGCTGCATCACAACCGGCCGTGATTGGGAGTCCCTTAGGGCAGCGCACATTTGGCCTAGCGTCGTCCGGGTTAGGGTTTGGCTGGGGTAGGCCGTCATTGTAAATAATAATTTGTTCTTAACTGACTCGCCTAGTTAAATGAAGGTTAAATAAAAATAAAATAAAATGAAAATCACACAGCCAAGACAACGAAGGAGTCGCTTCGGTACAAGTCAGGATGGGGTGCAGCGATGCTCCCCATCCAACCTGACAGAATTTGAGAGGATCTGTAGAGAAGAATGGGAGAAACTCTAAAATACAGGTCTGCCAATCTTGTAGCATCATACCCAAGAACACTCAAGACTGTAATTGCTTCCAAAGGTTCTTCAAGAAAGTACTCAGCAAAGGGTCTGAATACTTATGTAAATGTGATAGTTCAGTTTTTCATTTGTAATACATTTGCGTGACTGAGCTGAATGTTAATGAATTATGCAGACAATTTGGAATTTTCATCACAGTAATATTTCTCATAAAAAGTAGAATAGAAGCAGTTAATCTCTCTTCAACCCTCAACCAGGAAAGGCTGGCATGCATGCTGTTGATATTAGTTCTGTATGGCATGCTGCTTTTTCTGAGCCAGTTGCAGCTTTGCTAGATCTTTCTTTGCTGCACTTGACCATATTACTGGACAGTAATCAAGATTGGACAAGAACAGAGCCTGAACAACTAGAACATTAGATTTTTGGGTCAAAAATGCATATCATCTTTTTATAACAGACATACATCTCCCCATCTTCACAACAACATTGTCAATATGACTTGACCATGATAATTGTCCATCCAATGTAATACAGTACCTAGTTGTTTAGCTTCCTCATCGTGCTCAAAGGTCACACTCTTAATGCCCAACTCCAGATGAGGTTTAGGTCTTAGAGAATCCTTTGAAACAAATGCAATGTTTTTAGTTTTAGTTTTATTTCAGACCAATTTATTATTAATCACCCATTCTGATACTGACTAACTCCTTATTTTGAGTTTCAGTGAGCTAACAGACATGTTGAGTGTGGAATCATCCACATACATAATCATTCTAGCTTTGTGTAAGACCAGTGGCAAATCATTTGTAAAAATAGAGAAGATTAACGGCCCAAGCCAACTGCCCTAAGGGACACCACATTATACATATCTGAGGTTAGAGAAGCTTCCATTGAACAATTAAGTCTACAACCCTACAACTCTGTCATTGCTAGAGCATTTGGATGATCAAGAAGAAGATTGGGAGAATCTTTTTGGTAAAAACTCAACTCGTCGTGTTTGGAGGACAAAGAATGCTGAGTTGCATCCAAAGAACACCATACCTACTGTGAAGCATGGGGGTGGAAACATCATGCTTTGGGGCTGTTTTTCTGCAAAGGGACCAGGACGACTGATCCGTGTAAAGGAAAGAATGAATGGGGCCATGTATCGTAAGATTTTGAGTGAAAACCTCCTTCCATCAGCAAGGGCATTGAAGATTAAACATGGCTGGGTCTTTCAGCATGATAATGATCCCAAACACACCGCCCGGGCAACGAAGGAGTGGCTTCGTAAGAAGCATTTCAAGGTCCTGGAGCGGCCTAGCCAGTCTCCAGATCTCAACCCCATTGAAAATCTTTGGAGGGAGTTGAAAGTCCGTGTTGCCCACTAAACAGCCCCAAAACATCACTGCTCTAGAGGAGATCTGCATGGAGGAATGGGACAAAATACCAGCAACAGTGTGTGAAAACCTTGTGAAGACTTACAGAAAACGTTTGACCTCTGTCATTGCCAACAAAAAGTATTGAGATAAACTTTTGTTATTGACCAATTACTTATTTTCCACCATAATTTGTATATAAATTCATTAAAAATCCTACAATGTGATTTTCTGGATGTTTTTTTCTCATTTTGTCTGTCATAGTTGAAGTGTACCTATGATGAAAATGACAGGCCTCTCTCATCTTTTTAAGTGGGAGAACATGCACAATTGGTGGCTGACTAAATACTTTTTTGCCCCACTGTATATAATTTATTTTGGTTTTGTATTATAATTTCTCAGTATGTCAACCAATTAGCTGAGCAGCCTGACTTGTTTGCCACCTTGTTTGCATTATTTACACTTGCTTTTGAGTCATAAAATTTTTAAATTCGTCAATCCAGGGGGCTCCAACTGTTCTAAAAGTACATTTCTTAACAGGTGGATGCTTGTCAACAATTTACATGAATAGTTGTAAAATATTTCCAGTGCTGCATCTGGATTCACTTCCTTAGTTCATCCTTGGTCCAGACAGAGTACTTATTTAGCTGTTAGTGATCTAATTGATGATTATATACTGTGAAGACATTATATTGGTTTATAGAAGTCAGTGTTATCTCCATTTTTAAGTTAATCCTGGACATTTTGGGAGTTTTGCTTAAATTCATCAAAAAAGTTAACTTATAACAGTGAACCTTTTTTTGTGGGATACACATAAGGCAATTCTAGGTCTTGTGGCATCTTTTGGTTAAACTATTCCCAATTCAATGGAATTGCAACCCTCTGCATGCACAGAGCATTTTTCCATTACATGTGCAGTGCACTCTTCCATCACATGTACAGCTGATTCTCAAGATCTTGTACACAAATGAGATGCTATTGAGCCCACACTACCACACTGTCTGAGCCAAGGACTACATGCTTTCTGGTAAGTTTTGATTACAATACTTGGTGCGGTGAATATATTTTATATGACATACATAATTTTTTTGTTAACTAGTAAATAGTAGCCTACAGCAAAGTGTGTTTAAATCATTTCTAACTTGTTAACAATTTCTGCATGTTAGTTTTTGCTACCATGTGGGTTTTAGCTTGCTTGAGCCTGCTAACTGAGGAGTGTTAATTCACCTGTTTCCATACGTTTAATTTTAAAACATTTATTTTACAAAATAGTTATTTAATCTAACTACTAAACTATATATATGTACATGGAATTGTATTTGTTTTTTTTAACTCATTTTTTCCTAATCTGTACAGGAAAATGCCACGGGCACTATCTGATGTGTGGAGACATTTCACTGCAGCTAATGTCGAAGGAAAAGCTTTGTACATTTGCAAATACTGTGCCAAATCATATGTGAAGAATCATCTGGCCAAGTGCATAAAGTTCCCTCAGCGCTCACAGCAAGCAACCTCTCTACTTCTATTCGAGGTGAAAATTATGAATCAGACACCTTATCAATAGCAACAGCTCATGATCCTCCTGGAATCAGAAGTTTTTTTTGACTAAATGGAGGAATGTAGTCAGAAAAATGCTGATGAATGTTTTGCTTGAGCTGTGTTTGCAACTAATTCACCTCTGATGTTCACAGGCAATGTGTATGTGAAGAGACTTCTGAATGTTCTTAGCCTAGCATACACCCCTCCAACCAGACATGCTTTATCCACTCATTTTCTGGATGCAGAGTTCAACAGAGTCTGAGTGAAAGTCAAGCAAATCATAGAGGAAGCAGACTGTATTGCAATCATCTCTGATGGGTGGTTAAATGTTTGAATAATTAACTACATCATCTCCACCCCTCAACCACTACTCTACAAGATCACAGACACAAGGGACAACAGACACACCGGTCTCTACATTGCAAATGAGCTGTAGGCAGTCATCAATGACTTTGGACCACAGAAGGTATTTGCACTGGTGACAGACAATGCTGCGAACATGAAGGCTGCTTGGTCTAAAGTGGAGGAGGCCTACCCTCACATCACACCCATTGGCTGTGCTGCTCATGCATGGAATCTGCTCCTCAAGGACACCATGGCACTGAAAACAGTGGATACACTCTACAAGAGAGCCAAGGAAATGGTTAGGTATGTGAAGCGTCATCAAGTTATAGCAGCAATCTTCCTCACCAAGCAAGGTGAGAATAATAAGATCACCACATTGAAGCTGCCCAGCAACACCCGTTGTCATCATGTTTGACAGTCTCCTGAAGGTGAAGGAGTCTCTCCAAGAAATGGCCATATCACAGTCTGCCGATATGGACAGCCCCATCAGGGGATGCTCCTGGATGATGTATTTTGGGAGAGAGTGGTAAGCAGCCTGAAACTCCTGAAACCTATAGCAGTAGCCATTGCACGGATTGAGGCAGACAATGCCATCCTGTCTGATGTTCAGACTCGGCTTGCAGATGTAAGCGAATAAATCCGTACTGCCCTGCCTACTACACTGTTGCTTCAAGCAGAGGAAACTGAAGTTCTGAAATACATCAAAAGCGTGAAGACTTTTGCCTGAAGCCCATACACACCCCAGCGTACATGTTGGACCCCAAGTATGCTGGTAAGAGCATCCTGTCTGGTGCAGAGATCAACAAGCCTGTGGTGTCATCACAACTGTGTCTCATCACCTTGGCCTGGATGAGGGCAAGGTTCTTGGCAGTCTGGCGAAGTACACTTCCAAGCAAGGGCTTTGGGATGGAGATGCAATATGGCAGTCGTGCCAACATATCTCATCAGCCACCTGGTTGAAGGGACTTTGTGGATCTGAGGCTCTTTCCCTTGTTGCCTCCATCATCCTCCAAATCCCACCAATATAAGCCACCTCAGAGCGCAACTGGTCCTTGTTTGGGAACACACACACCCACCAAAGCATGCAACAGGCTGACCAATACAAGGGTTGAAAAATTGATGGCCATCCGGGCAAATTTGAGGCATTTTGAGCCTGACAACATCCTCAACGAGGTTGGAAAGTGACAGTGAAAATGAGGCCTCAGTCTGATGTTCAAGAGGTGGACATTAAGGAGGTCCAGGGAGAAGACACAGAAGCCTGAAAGGAAGACAACCAAAGCTTTAGTTTCTAGACATCCTTTTTACAAATGTATGTTGAAAACGTTTTTGGGAGATGCAATGGATCATTGGGGATCATTCAATATTCCCTTTCTTTAGTGGTTCAGTGAAATCGTTCCATGTGTCACGGCTCTCGTCGGAATGAGTAGACCAAAGCGCAGCGTGATAAGTGTTCATGATAAATTTATTACTCATTACACTCCAACAAAATAACAAAGAGGGAAAACCGAAACAGTCCTGTCAGGTGCACACTAAACAGAAAACAACTACCCACAAAACCCAAACAAAAAAGGACAACTTATAAATGATCCTGAATCAGAGACAACGATAGACAGCTGCCTCTGATTGGGAACCACACCAACATAGAAATAGAGAAACTAGAATGCCCACCCTAGACACACCCTGGCCTAACCGAAATAGAGAATAAAAACCTCTAGGGTGTGACATTACCCCCCCAAAGGTGCGGACTCTGTATGACTCTAAAGGGGTGGGTCCGGGTGGGCATCCCTTCACGGCGGCGGCTCTAGTGCGGGATGTAGACCCCCCCCGCCCGCAGATCCCTCTGCTTTGGTGGCGGCCCTGGTGCATGGACCTTCACTGGAGGAACCATGCCGCAGATCATCGCCGGAGGCTCCGGACTGGGAACCGTCGCTGGAGGCTCCGGACTGGGGACCGTCACTGGAGGCTTAGTACGTGGCGCCGGAACAGGTCTTACCGGACTGAGGAGACGTACCGGCAGCCTAGTGAGTGGAGCTACCACAACACATCCTGGCTGGATACTCACTTTAGCTTGGTGAGTGTGGAGAGCTGGCACTGGACGCACTGTTCTATGACGGCGCATTGGAAGCATAGTGCGTAGAGCCAGCGCAGGACACACTGGACCGTGGAGGCGCACCGAAGGTCTGGAGCGCAGCGCTAACACAACTCGTCCTGGTTGGATACCCCCTGTAGCCCGGCTAGTGCGGGGAGCTGGAACAGGCCGCACTGGGCTGTGCTGGTGAACCGGGGACACCGTGCGTAGAGCTGGCGATGGATATCCTGGGCCGAAGAGACACACCGGAGACCAGACATGCTGAGCCGTCACAATCCGTCCTGGCTGAATGCCCACTCTAGCACGGCCACTGCGGGGAGCTTGCACAGAGCGCACCGGGCTGTGGATGCGCAGTGAAGGCATGGTGCGCAGAACCGGATAGCATGGTGCTTGACCGGTCACTTGCTCCCCACGGTAAGCACGAGGAGTTGGCTCAGGTCTGAACCCTGACTCTGCCAATCTCCCCGTGTGCCCCCCCAAAAAATATTTGGGGCTGCCTCAACTCATTTAATTATAGTTAAATTCATAACTATATTGTTTTTTTTATTTCTATTGGAAGGATTTAATCATTTGCCATTATGTCTACTTATGATAAGGTAAAAGGTTTATGTTTCTGTCTCCATATGATATGGTAAATATATCCAATGCAAAGAAACATTACATTTAAAAGGTATTAATATTAATTTCCATATATTTCCGTTAATTCACATATATTCCCGTTATTTCCCACCGAATGTCTCCACCTCTGATTATTCCCCATAATGTGCAACCCTACTTACGCTTGTGTTTGATATTTTATGAGCCACACAAGGGCCATGCTTCTGAGCAGTTAGATATGTAGGCCGAAAACCATAGCTACAAAGCAGCCATCTTTTGCATGTTGCACCAACATTCCATGAACTACGTGAACTGATGATTGTATGCACCAAATGGAAGAAAACAGATTGAAACAGGGAGGGACTACATGAACTACACCACTACATGTAGTCATTTCCATTTTCCATTTAAAGCGATTTCCGTTGCGTGCCCTTGTGAACACAACCCAGTAGAATAATTGTTGGACATATTGGGTGTGTTTGTGTTTACTGAGCATTAATTCAGTGTTGTAATAGATCAGACTGTTGGGGTCACAACCCCGCCCAGCTAATGAGGCTGATTAATGTCTTTCCGGGCGGAGCACCACTCTTTCATAGACACACAGACATCAGGAAACGGGCCGAGGCCGGAAAAATACCGCTGGGGCTTTAATTTGAACTAAAAGGGGAGAGACAATTAAGCAACCTCTTGTCTTATCACATCGGTTGATGCTGAAATCTAAAATAACAAGACTCCCGTTATGGAAGCTGTTATTTGAGCTGCTTATGCAACGCAGATGGTGGCTGGCAGGTCAATGGGTGACTCTGAGAGGACGAGGAGGCCATGATGTCAAAACGACCCTTTTTAGTTGTGCTCTGGGCCCATATTCATTATTTGTCACAGGGTAGGAGCCCCTGATGGGCAACATTTATTCTAGATCACCACTAACCAAGACGCTTGATCCACTTTCTCTTCTCTGCAAGGGTGAGAATAGTGTATCTTCAGGTTTTCATGTGGGGAAAATGTTGCTCCGACCTACCTTCGCTGCTATCTCTCTCTCTCTCTCTCTCTCTCTCTCTCTCTCTCTGTCTCTCTCTCTCTGTCTCTCACTCTCTCTCTCTGTCTCTCTCCCAGACAGCTTAACCAGATGTCTAAGAACCTGTCAGAGGCAGTTGCTCTCTAGGTCTGACCTCCAAGGCATCTGTCTTCTGCATTTAACCCAACCCCTCTGAATCAGAGGCTACTATCTGTGTGATGTGATGAAATGTCATAGCTATCAGGCTGATGTTTTATCAGGTGCTAAATCCGTTACTACACTATCTTCCTTTACATGCTTCTGCTATGTACAGTAGAGTAGTCGTACACAAAATTATAACAGTAGTGCCAAGTAAATCGACTTAACTTTATATTAATAAAATTATTATTACTCTCCCTGACAGGTTTCATTATACCTCTTAATATAATAGTGTTGTATATGAGCTATTAAGCAAATGGCAAAAAAAAAAAATCTATATTCTTATATTCATTACTTTGTCAGGTTGAAAACAACAACACACATCTTCTCTGATCTAAATAATATTATCTAATGTAGAATCAACTGCCATTTACCAAAGGACACAGTGTGAAATGTCATAATGTAACACAATAAAAAAAAAAGTAATTTTACATGGCCTCATTCCCTCATAAGTTTAGTCTATTTTTGTACATTTTGGGAACTCAGTCCCTCACAACCAGAGATGGTGAATATGCGTGATATGATGTTTCTACTCTGTGATGTCTGATATAAGCTGTCTGTTTACAGTATATCATCCTGTTGTATGAAAGATTCAATATTGGGGTCAACACACTTGATTTTGAGCTACATCTTTCACTTTCTGTGGATGAGACCCAATTTGGCGACCCAGTTTTTGTTAACTGGTGCCTTATTGAATGTGTAAATAACACGCATGCAAACAAACTAAAACCAACAATGACAGGAACCATGTTTCCTTCCTCCGCTCGGAGGAGATTTATTTGCAGCTTTAGAAACCAAATCCCATGTCAATCTTCACTCACAGGAGAATAGTTGGATTTTCTAAATGTACCTAGAAGTGACCGTACGGTAATCAGATATTACCTTGCATTTTCCTACTACCTTGCCCTTTTCACTCCTTCCACCCCCATGATGATATAACTTGCTATGTTTTAGTAGAGCTAAGGGCCATTTATAATTGTCCTCCGAACAGGAAGTGGAGGTTGGGCTAAAAAAAAGGGGGGGATGCCTTCATATAGAGAGTGTTAAGTCCCACTATAACACACTGTTCTACACTAAATCATCGTTACGATTCAGGCTGAAGCCGTTTCTAATGAATAATAAATTAACTTCCATCTTCTCCAAATGGTGTTCTCACTTCTCACCCTCTCCTCTAGCTCAGTCAGACTCAGGTGATTCATCGAAGAGGTGTGAGGGAGAGGTACCACAGACTCGCACGCAAAGGCCACACAGCACAAGACACAGATAATATATTAAAGACACTTTCTCCAGTTAGTCAGTTCCACCATGGTGGAAAAGTAGGAAGATATATAATTATTGATAAGCAAATACAAGTTTTCTTTGTGAAAAATAGATGTGCTCATGAATTCTATGAATTGCATTGTGGTGGTAAACATTGAAGTTGTGCATAGATTGAGTTGCTATGGCACAACATTATTTCTCTGTCCCCTAATCATGTTTCAATAAGTTCAATGGGAATCTGTGATATGAATTTGAGGTTATTCCAAGGTTGTTTTGTAAAAAACATTTCAGTGCTGAACTGACAAGGTCAAATATACACTTCATATTGTGGAGGGAGTGTAACTTTAGCTTCAGAATTCCATATGCTCTTTACTCTCCATGAGGTTGTGTTGTTTGTGATGACAGGGGGATGTTAGGATGCATGCGCCCATGTTTCTGTCTAACACTTCTCTGTTAAGAGCCATGGCCTCAGGGAGATATCCCCGAAAGGTATTTTCTATTTTCGTACTATTTTCTCCATGAACAGAGTCATTTCTCACAGAGGCTCTTGCCCATAATGACAAGCATAAACTAAGTAGATTTTATTCATTTTATTGTCTTATTCTTGTTTTTGATTTATTCATAGGTTGCACCTCTGTCAGTCGGGCGCGTCATGCCATTGTTATGAACGTTCTCAAACCGCGCTCTGCCATAGTGGTGCCCAAAAGTCGTGATAAACCCAGTCCTTCTGAACGGAGGCTAATGACGGTTTAGTCAAAATTACATTATAGTGGCCTGGAAATACATTGACATTGCTAAAGTAGGCAAGTATTTAGCAGGAATCAACTTTTCCATAAATATCATGCCGTTAAATGTACTTAAAGCTGCAATATATAGATATCGCTTCGCCATTTCCTGGTTGCTAAAACAAACAAGCATGTTTGTGACCATATAAGCAAGTATAATGTAGAGAATCAATGTACCATCTAAACTGCTGCGAAACATATTTACCATAACCAAACATATTGATTTTTCAGCTGTTTGAAGCTGGTGTACAAAACTGAAAGTAAAGACACAAAAACAGAACTTAAGAACAGGAAGCATAGAAATAGTGCACATTGAACAGATCTACCACTTCTTAGACTTGCTTTCAATGAGATTGACATATCTATAACTCACATTTCTATGTGAATTTGGTCAGGTCACCCAAAAGGTTACATATTGCAGCTTTAAGACAAATGGCAATGCATTAGCTAGCAAAGCTATTCAATAATAGCTAGCAATCCAGTGGTCTCCCCGCAATCTTAGCGAGCTAGCTAACGTTATAATGCATCTAAAGTCAATCTGGCGACTTCAAAATGATGACAAAAGTGTTTCCTGGTAATTATT
This sequence comes from Oncorhynchus tshawytscha, assembly GCF_018296145.1. Taxonomy (NCBI): domain Eukaryota; kingdom Metazoa; phylum Chordata; class Actinopteri; order Salmoniformes; family Salmonidae; genus Oncorhynchus; species Oncorhynchus tshawytscha. The sequence continues at coordinate 53,681,465 of NC_056435.1, forward strand.
TGCCTTATTTTGAAATGTCATTGTATTTAAAAGCCACTGTAATGCACTTTTGATGAAATGTTCATCAGCGCTCATTTACAATGCATTGAGTAGAACGCTCAGTCGAGAATACATCCTTAAATCCCATGAATTATTATAAAAATCGACTTTTTTATTACCTATCTTTTTTTGTGATTCCTGGCTGAAGTCAATCACTGTTAACCATCAGATATCCCATATTCCTTCACCCGCTAGCCTTTGAAGCCCACTGAACTGTTAGTTATGCTTGTTGTACGTGTATCAATTGTCCAATGAAGATTGACTCTTCTCATCCAAAGGAGCCGGCCAATAAAACTCTTGCTCCGCATCTCTTTGATGGTACAGGGCTCTCTGAAGATCAGACTCACGCCAAGAAGATTAATTAAGCTATCACAAGTAGTGAAGAAGACATTCCCTTTCATAAACATTCCATTTTTTCCTTCTTCTGTCACGGGCGTCTGAAGAAGTGGACCAAGGTGCAGCGTCGTGAGCGTACATTTTCCTTTATTATTGGAAATGTCGCCAACAAAACAAGAAACAAAGAAATGACTGTGAAGCTTACTAGGGCTATAGTGCCACTAACAAAGTCAACTACCCACAAAATACAAAGGAAAAAAGGCTGCCTAAGTTTGAATCCCAACGATAGACAGCTGTCCCTGATTGAGTACCATACCCGGCCAAAACATAGAAACAGAAAACATAGAAGAAAAAAAACTAGAATGCCCACCCTAGTCACACCCTGGCCTACCCAAAATAGAGAATAAAAACCTCTCTATGGCCAGGGCGTGACATCTTCACCTTCTAAGTCACTCTCGTTCTCCCTGTTTGTCAGAGGTAAGTCATCTGAGGTTACTGAAATAGATTTCCTGGTTTTATTTCCCAGACTGCTTTGCTTGTTGAGTGCTAGTTAAACAGGGTGGTATTCATTAGGGAACTTCATAGAAACATGTTTTCAACAGAAAATTAAAATGAGCGTTTCTTATTGGACAAGTTCATGTAGTCCCTCCCTATTTCAGTCAGTATTCCTTCTAATTGATGTTAAATTAATACATCCCTGGAAGAGTTGTAGACTTGACTCTGAGTGAAGCACGTGCGCTTCCAGGGAGAGGGAGAGCCAAGTTAGTCATTTGTTATTTGTACACTAATCAGCTGCTTGGTTGTTGACGAGCTGAAGGGAGTAGTGCTGTTTGCCTGAGCCCATTATTATGAAGTTATACTGGTCCTATTATTCTGAAAGAGTACTGTATGGGGAGACACTCTCAACAAGATTCTGATGTCTCCTCTGCCCAGGCCTCATTTACATGACCCAACAGTAGTATACCGATTTTTTTTACTGATTAAATTCACAGTAATAAAGCAAACATAAGTCCTGCTTAGTGTTTGTTTACTTAGTCAGTCAATGAGAGATCATCTAGGCCTAGATTTGATATTGTACCTCCTCCATTTAATGATCCAGACAGGTAAGTCATTTTCTGTCTGTGAACACGCTATAACAGTCAACACTGTTTTCAGTGAGGCACAGCAATAACTGTATATATGAATGGACAAAGCCATTATGGAGACATAACATGCGCCGTTTGATCTACTCCAGAAAGTTTCTTTTTTACATGAAGATTGCCATTTTTCCATTATAATGGGGGATCCTGTTTTCTACTAACGGCCTTGAACTCTGTGGCTTCAATGAGAGGGGGCAGTCTGAGACGCAGACAGACAGACAGACAGACAGACGCTGTGCTGCCAATTTTTTCCCATTAGTTGACTCAGCTGTGTATTGAGCCTGTGCTCTTCTTGTCTCTTCCTGTGTCACGTTCTACCCTGTCACACCAAAGAGCTGCCTGGCGGGAAGCATGTAAAGAGATACGCACATCAGAGGTTCTGCTGGCAGGTGGGGGGATAGAGGGAAAGAAGAGGGGGGAGAGGAGGGATGGAGAGAGAGGAGGGATAGAGGGGAGAGAGAGTGATGTGGGGGGTGGGCACTCTGTTGTAAAAAAGCCTATGTTGTGACAGGCTATCTGACGCCATGGAAACCGCCGCCCGCCTGCCTGAGCGAGAGCAAGCTGAGAGTGGATGGCCAGCCCTGCAGCATGTCTTACAGCCTCAAACACACCCTGCTGGGTTTCTTTTGAGCTACTGTCACTGTTGACATCATAGAAAGTTCAGATGGGATCACATCACCAAGCAAACATGATGTAGACACCTCAGGCTTCTATGTGTCAATATTGAATACTGTGGGGAACAATGGTCGAAAACCAGCGCCATTTTTGTCATTGTGAATGGATTGTTGTCCAATTGGTCTGTCACATCTGGTTATAGAATGTGAGTCTCCCTCTGGGACTGTAGGACTATAGATAGAGGAAGGGACAGACATGTAATTGTACCTGTTTAGTAACATGACCTATGAGAGCGAGTAGCGATGTGCATGCCCCGCCCACCTAAGGCCCTGTCTTTTTTAGCCATGTATTCCTGTGTTTGGGGCTGCAAAATCCACGTCACTTAAATCTCGCTGGAGTGATTTCTTTCATTTTACTCCTGCAACTCTTTCGTACTCTTGCTTGTACCTGACATTTTTTCATGTTAACGTTGACTCTATAAGAATGTTAAAGTTTTGTCGGGGATTTAACACACCGTCTCGGCACTTACATCACAAGAAAGACAAGAAAGATGGGTGTACATTTTTTTGATGATTTGAACAAAAAAATTATACAGTTGACATTTAATAAAAATTATAAAAAATAAAAATAAAATAAACGATTGAAAAATTATAGAAAAAAATAAAAAAAAGTATTAAAATAAATAAAAAATCATACAATTTTTGAAAAGTACAAAAAACATGACCATCCTTTCAAAGCCCTTCATGTCTACAGATGTGAGTGCTACGGGTCAGTAGTCATTACTGGGACTACGGTGGTTAAAACATGTTGGTAATACAGACTCCGACAGGGAGAGGTTGAAAATCTCAGTGAAGACACTTGCTAGTTGGTGAGCGCATGCTCGCAGTCATGTCCTGGTAATCCGTCTGGCCCTGCGGCCTGAATGTTGACCTGTTTAAAGGTCTTACTCACATCGGCTGTGGAGAGCGTGATCACACAGTCGTCCGGAACAGTTGATGCTTTCATGCATGTTTAAGTGTTACTTGCCTCGAAGCGAGCATAAAGTTATTTAGCTTGTCTTGTAGGCTTGGTCAGCTCTCGGCTGTACTTCCCTTTGTAGTCTGTAATAATTTGCAAGCCCTGCCACATCCGACGAGCATCGTAGCCAGTGTAGTACAATTCGATCTTAGTCCTGTATTGACGCTTTGCCTGTTTGATGGTTTGTCGGAGGGCATAGCAGGATTTTTTATAAGCTTCCTGGTGAGTCCCACTCCTTGAAAGCGGCAGCTCTATCCTTTAGCTCAGTGCAGATGTTGCCTGTAATCCATGGCTTCTGGTTGGGGTATGTTCGTACAGTCACTAAGGGGACGACGTCATCGATGCACTTATTGATGAAGCCAGTGACTGTGATGTATTCCTCAATGCCATTGGAAGAATCCCGGATCATATTCCAGTCTGTGCTAACAAAACAGTCCTGTAGCTTAGTCTCTGCTTCATCTGACCACTTTTTTATTGACCAAGTCACTAATGCTTCCTGCTTTAATTTTTGCTTGTAAGCAGGAATCAGGAGGAAAGAATTATGGTCAGATTTGCCAAATGGAGGGCAAGGGAGAGCTTTGTAGAAATCAAATCAAATGTATTAATAAAGCCCTTCTTACATCAGCTGATATCTCAAAGTGCTGTACAGAAACCCAGCCTAAAACCCCAAACAGCAAGCAATGCAGGTGTAGAAGCACGGGGGCTAGGAAAACTCCCTAGAAAGGCCAAAACCTAGGAAGAAACCTAGAGAGGAACCAGGCTATGAGGGGTGGCCAGTCCTCTTCTGGCTGTGTGCATTGGAGATTATAACAGAACATGGCCAAGATGTTCAAATGTTCATAGATGACCAGCATGGTCAAATAATAATAATCACAGTAGTTGTCGAGAGTGCAACAGGTCAGCACCTCAGGAGTAAATGTCAGTTGGCTTTTCATAGCCGATCATTCAGAGTTTCTCTACCACTCCTGGTGTCTCTAGAGAGTTGAAAACAGCAGGTCTGGGACAGGTAGCACGTCCGGTGAACAGGTCAGGGTTCCATAGCCACAGGCAGTACAGTTGAAACTGGAGCAGCAGCACGGCCAGGTGGACTGGAGACAGCAAGGAGTCATTATGCCAGGTAGTCCTGAGGCATGGTCCTAGAGCTCAGGTCCTCCGAGAGAGAGAAAGAAAGAAATTAAGAACGAAAGAAAGCGAGAATTAGAGAGAGCATACTTAAATTCACACAGGACACCGGATAAGACAGGATAAATACTCCAGATATAACAGACTGACCCTAGCCGACACGTAAACTACTGCAGCATAAATACTGGAGGCTGAGAAAGGGGGGGGTCAGGAGACACTGTGGCTCCATCCGATGAAACCCCCGGACAGGGCCAAACAGGCAGGATATAACCTCAGCCACTTTGCCAAAGCACAGCCCCCACACCACTAGAGGGATATCTTCATCCACCAATGTACCATCCTGAGACAAGGCCGAGTATAGCCCACAAAGATGACAGCAAGGGTGGTTTGTTGCTTCAGTGCCTTTCCGTTCACCTTCACACTCCTGGGCCAGACTACACTCAATCATAGGACCTGCTGAAGAGATGAGTCTTCAATAAATACTTAAAGGTTGAGACTGAGTCTGCGTCTCTCACATGGATAGGCAGACCATTCCATAAAAATGGAGCTCTATAGGAGAAAGCCCTGCCTCCAGCTGTTTGCTTAGAAATTCTAGGGACAATTAGGAGGCCTGCGTCTTGTCACCGTAGTGTAGGTATGTACGGCAGGACCAAATCGGAAAGATGGGTCGTGTGGAGTAAAGTGGAGGCATGGAGTATCTGTGTGTGGAGTAAATGTGGTCTAGAGTTATTTTCCCTCTGGTTGCACATTTACCATGCTGGTAGAAAGGATTAAAAAAAGTTTTCCTGCATTAAAGTCCCCGGCTACTAGTAGCACCCCCTCTGGATGAGCGTTTTCCTGTTTGCTTATGCCATATACAGCTCATTGAATGTGGTCTTAGTGCCAGCATGGGTTTGTGGTGGAAAATAGACAGCTACAAAGAATATAGATGAGAACTCTCTAGGTACATAGAGTATCTCATGATAAGCTGTAGATCACACTACCTCAGGCAAGCAAAACCTTGAGACTTCCTTAGATATTTTGCACCAGCTGTTGTTTACAAATTTACATAGACCCCCGCCCTGTGTCTTACCAGAGGCTGCTCTTCTATCCTGCCGATACGGTGTCTAACCCACCAGCTAGCTGTATGTTATACATGTTGTTGTTCAGCCACTACTCGATGAAACATAAGATATTACAGTTTTTATTGTCATTGGTAGGATATACGTGCTTGTAGTTCGTCCACTTTATTATTGAGCGATTGTACGTTGGCCAATAGTACCGATGGCAAAGGCAGATTAGCCGCTCGTCGCCGGATCCTCATAAGGCACCCCGATCTCCTTATGCGAATCCTCCGTCTCTTTTTCCTGCGAATGAAGGGGACGAGAGCCTGTTCGGGTGTCTGGAGTAAATCCCTCTCGTCGGAATCATTAAAGAAAAATTCTTCATCCAGTTCAAGGTGAGTAATCGCTGTTCCGATGTCCAGAAGCTCTTTTCGGTCATAAGAGATGGTATCAGCAACATGAGCTCACAAATAACATTTTAACTCCACCGTTTTTAAAAGCTGTAAACACTTACAAGTCATGAGCAAGAAAACAAATTATACAAATTAAATAGTGGAAGTCAATATGCATTATAAATGTTAGCTGAATGGCACATCACAGTTGAAGTTGGGGTAGTTGTTGTCTTACAAGTTACAAGCAAGAAAGACAAGTCTCTACTGTCTCTCGCTTTAATCATAATTATCACAATTTTAATCAAATAATGTTTAAAAGGGTCATTTCTGCTTCAGACACTTGTCTGCCTGAACAAACTGAAGGCTTTAATGTTTCTTATTTATTGGTAGAAGTAGAATAACTCACAAATAACATTAACTCCACTTTTTTAAAAGCTATAAACCCTTACAAGTAATGAACAATAAATAAAACATTTAAAAAACAAATATTGCAAGTCAATATGGGGCGGCAGGTAGCCTAGTGGTTCGCATTGGGCCAGTAACCGAAAGGTTGCTGGATCAAATCCCCGAGCTGACAAGGTAAAATATGTCGTTCTACACCTGAACAAGGCAGTAAACCCACTGTTCCTCGCTAGGCCGTCATTGTAAATAAGAATTTGTTCTTTAACTGTCTTGCCTAGTTAAATAAAGGTAAAATAATTATATATATATTTTTAAATATACATTATAACTGTTAGCCTAATGGCACATCACAGTTGGAAGTTGGGGTAGTTGTTGTCTTACAAGTTAAAGCAAGAAAGACAAGTATGTCTACAGTCTCTGGCTTTAAAGCTGCCCTATGGCTGGTCACTGTGATGCCACCTGTGCTAAAAACACACTCTGAGGGGGAGCTGGTCGCAGGAATGCACAGGTAGCGCTTTGCCAGGTGGTTGACTTTGGGAAGGTTTTTGGGGTGGATCTTCCACCAGTCCAGTGGGTTGGTTTCACTGTCAGCATCAGGAGACTGAAGGTAGCAGCTGAGTTCCTTTTCTACCAGCTGGATATCAGTAAGACCTGTAGTGGTGGAGCATGGCTTTTTGAAAAAACTACCCAGTGACTTTCTCTTTTTAGCTGACAGTTGTGGTGAAGCAGCAACAACATCTCCCTGTGCTGGGCTTGGGTTTTCATGTCCCTCATTGACCATCTCTGAGACAGCTCTTGCTTTTATGTGGCCCACCTTCTCCTCTTTGATGTAATGTGTTATAAACCGTGGGTCAACTAACGAGGCTATGTCCAGGAGGTCATCTGTGGCTAGGTCATCATATTTCTCATTCAGATAGTCCATGACTATCGTTTTGATGGTTTGGATGAGCTCTGTTTCACCATCATCAGGTTTCATTACATCTGTATAGAACAGGTATAGTACTGTCTTCCGGTAAGACACACTGACATAAGACTCACCAGACAGAGCATCTGTGAATTCTAGTGGGGTCAATGCCTGGTTGATGGAATCAAGAACATCTATATCTGTATAGGTGGGAGCTCAGTGCCGGGTCTTCTTGTCTCTGGACAAGACGTGTGAAATGGTTTTCTCCTGCTCCAGTACTCTTTGCACCATCTTTTGACTTGATCCTCACTCTGTCACCAACTTGTTCTGGGGTAGGTTGTGTTCTTTTTGAGCAACTGCCAGGTCTCTCTTCTTTTTCCACCAATAGGAAAAGGCACCTACCACTTTCTTACACACTCCAATTGCTCGATTTACCCGTTTGTCTGAACCACTCTCTCTAAGAGAAGTCATTAGATTTTAATAAAATGTTAAAATCACAATAATCCCTTTAGTTAAGTCCGAATGTAATAGTTAACTTAATCAGCTGATGAAAAAAAATCACATTTAGTTTAATCTAACCAATCACTTCAATATACACAATTGACAATGTTACTTACCAATGGCCAAGTGCAGACGATGTCTAAAACATTGCAGTCGGGTCCACATTCGCACCACTATCCGTTGTAATGCAGACCTGTCTGTCTTGACTGCGTCCCCAGTAGGCGAGAGCGTCAATGAGCCCCTCTGATATAGCTTCACCCGTGTGGTCGTCGGGAAAGCATGATGTTGAAGGCATTTATTTCAAAGATTCCACTCTTTGTCAATATAGTGGATCGTGAGGCTAATATAAGGCCCTGACGTGTGGCCAGACCACAGATCGGTAGTAGTAGCAAAATACGTCAAATGTGTCTTGAGCTGTTCCTCAACTTTTTCCTTACACTCAGCGTAGAGTTTAGGCAGTGCGGTGTGAGAGAAATGTGCAGCCAGGGAGCACATACATGGGGTAAATTAAATTGATACGCCTCTTGAAACCTTCCAATTTTTGACTGTGCTAATTCGCAGCATGTCCTTAGCAATGCAATGCATAATAGCATTTGTGATGTCTTTGTGTCTTTTCGATGTTTGCACGTAGGGCATAAACGCTGTCAGTGTTGACTGCTTCGAGCGAACATCCCTAGATTGGCTGGTGCTTGAAGGGCATTTATCAATACCGAGGTGCAAACTCAAACTTTCTGCATGTTCCAAAGAGTGATTTTGCTTCAGATGGTGAAACAGGTTTATCGTATTACCAGACTTGGTAGCCACCTGTCTACGGCACAATTTGCACCGAACATTGCTCTGCTCTTTGTCGGACTTCAAAAAGCCAAACCACTTCCAAATTACTGAAACAGTTGAACCCTTTTCATCAATCATTTCTTCATTGGAAGCTGCTCCTTCTCCATGGCTATCACTGCCACTGGTTTCGCCTAAATCACATTTTTTTTTGTGTTTAATAGTGGCTACTCCATCACTCAAGGTGCTAAGTGGTTTTTAGTGGGCGCATACCTCTCCACGTGCATATTGTCACTTCTCTGCACGTTTCTGCTGCGTCACAGAGGTGAAATGGACTGCTGGACCTAATTATTCTATATCAACATTATCGAAAATGTATCTAAATGTTTTTATATCGTTATTGAGGGAAGTCGATACCTTGATAATGATTGAAACTGATTTATCGCCCAGCCCTATTACAAATCCTTCATTAACCTGTCTCCTCTTCCTCATCTACTCTGATTGAAGTCAATTTAGCAAGTGACATCAAAAAAGGATTCACCTGGTAGGCTGTCGTGGAAAGAACACTTTGATTTGATACAATTACAACTTTTATATCAATGTATACATTTGTTTTATATTTGACAATAAATTGAATACCTGAATTCCCACCAAATTCCCTGAACTCCATTCACTATGCCAGTAAAATAATTTATGTGCTACAATTATGTCAATATCTGATGGATAATAACAATTCCAAAAGTTTGGAGTATCTTCATCCATTGTCCAACCTTTTAACATTTTCAATGACTGTTGCTAGAGGGAGGGTCTGCATTGTTTTGGGAAATGACAGGTCAATATATCATCCAACTCTTGTCTTGTCTGACACTTGTCATACGATCCTTCACATGTGGGTGCCGTCATTAAAGTTTATTGGAATATGATAGACCTACAGCTCAATGACGAGACAGGACTTTTGGGAATCTATGACGGAAATGTAATGTGATGGATGTCACTTGCACTGTCACCATGGTCCAGACCATGGTGATCTGTGCACACCCAGACCAGTTACGCTGTCAGTCTGACTCACGTCACCACTGCTTGTTTGTTTGTTGTCGCTGGTCGTTTTCATATGGCCTTATTGGACTGAATGTGTGAGAGTTGCTGTGCCAAACGCCCGTCGTGAGGGGGACCTGCCAGGCTGTGTGTGTGTGTGTGCGAGTTGCGCGGGAGGCTGTGAGTCTACACATGCTGGTAAGGTTATTTATTGCCAAGGTTAATGGGATAGCGTCTGGTAGCAAAGGTGGCGAATCGTGACAAACATGTGCCTGTTTTACTTAAGCAAGAGACACCGCGGCTGATGTCACGTCAGACTAAACCACTTTGATCTGACACTGAAAGTAGGTGCTTAGATCAACAGAAAATGTCTTACACATCAGTACTTATAGTTGAAGTCGGGAGTTTACATACACCTGAGCTGAATACATTTAAACTCAATTTTCACAATTCCTGACATTCAATCCTAGTAAAAATTCCATGTTTTAAGAATGTGACATGTCAGAATAATAGTAGAGACAAATCTTTATTTCAGCTTTTATTTGTTTCATCACATTCCCAGTGGTTCAGAAGTTTACATACACTCAATTAGTATTTAGTAGCATTGCCTTTAAATTGTTTAACTTGGGTCAAACATTTCAGGTAGCCTTCCACAAGCTTCCCACAATAAGGTAGGTGAATTGTGGCCCATTCCTCCTGACAGAGCTGGTGTAACTGGGTCAGGTTTGTAGGCCTCCTTGCTCACACACACTTTTTCAGTTCTGCCCACAAATTATCTATAGGATTGAGGTCAGGGCTTTGTGATGGCCACTCCAATATCTTGACTTTGATGTCCTTAAGCCATTTTGCCACAACTTTGGAAGTATGCTTGGGGTCATTGTCCAATTTGGAAGACCCATTTGCGACCAAGCTTTAACTTCCTGACTGATGTCTTGAGATGTTGCTTCATTATATCCACATAATTTTCCCGCCTCATGATGCCATCTATTTTGTGAAGTGCACCAGTCCTTCCTGCAGCAGAGCACCCCCACAACATGATGCTGCCACCCCCGTGCTTCACGGTTTGGATGGTGTTCTTCGGCTTGCAAGCGTCCCCCTTTTTCCTCCAAACATAATGATGGTCATTATGGCCAACAGTTCTATTTTTGTTTCTTCAAACCAGAGGACATTTCTCCAAAAACTACGATCTTTGTTGTCCCAATGTGGAGTTGCAAACTACAGTCTGGCTTTTTTTTATGACGGTTTTGGAGCAGTGGCTTCTTCCTTGTTGAGCGGCCTGTCAGGTTATGTTGATATAGGACTAATTTTATTGTGGATATAGGTAGTTTTGTACCTGTTTCCTCCAGCATCTTCACAATGTCCTTTTCTGTTGTTCTGGGATTGATTTGCACTTTTCGCACCAAAGTGCGTTCATCTCTAGGAGACAGAACGCGTCTCCTTCCTATGCGGTATGACGGCTGCGTGGTCCCATGGTGTTTATACTTGTGCACTATTGTTTGTACAGATGAACGTGGTACCTTCAGGCCTTTGGAAATGTCTCCCAAGGATGAACCAGACTTGTGAGGTCTTGGCTGATTTCTTTAGATTTTTCCATGATGTCAAGCCAAGAGGCACTGAGTTTGAAGGTAGGCCTTGAAATACATCGACAGGTACACCTGCAGTTGACTCTCAGAAGCTTCTAATGCCATGACATCATTTTCCAGAATTTTCAAAGCTGTTTAAAGGCCCAGTCAACTTACTGTATGTAAACTTCTGACCCACTGAAATTGTGATAAAGTGAATTATAAATGAAATAATCTGTCTGTAAACAATTATTGGAAAAATGACTTGTGTCATGCACAAAGTAGATGTCCTAACCGACTTGCCAAAACTATAGTTTGTTAACAAGACATTTGTGGAGTGGTTGAAAAACAAATTTTAATGACTCCAGTCTAAGTGTATGTAAACTTCCAACTTCAACTGTATGTGCCATTTTTAGGTCTTTCTTTGTTGGGTGATTTCTCCTCAGTACTGAACTCATAGGTTTTGCTACACTACCAGGATTAAAATCTAGCTAGCTAATTACCTTGGAGTTTTCTCGGACAATCTTATGTTGTAACTTGTCACTCATTCTTAAAAGCGTGTCTCGGTGCGCCACGGCTGAATGAACATGGTGGAAACACTGGAACTGAGTAGGTGTGTTAAACTTTGCGAAGACACTTTTTCAGATACATTCCTTGTTTTTCTATAACATTCTCTCCTGTATGTGATTAGGCATGTATGGGGGGGAGGGACAGCTACTGTATATTAACAGTAGGAGATAATTATTTCATCCCAGCATACCATACATTGGAGATAAAAACAGATGTAAACTGTACATTGCAACCTATTTTACCTGTAATTCCTGAATCTAGCATAATTGTCAATTACTGTGTTTGTGCTATAGAAGCCAGCCAGCTAATTATTATATTCCTTTCTCTCCTCTTACCTCTCAGTGAGAACTCTGACTGGGTAATGGGCTATTTACATGAATATGGCTCACTGCTGCTGATGCTGTATGGAAATGATAGTCATGGTCATGTGGAAAATGTGCAAATACAATGTCCCCCTGCATGGCAGAGTGCGGTACCATAGCTGTGTGACCATGCTCATATAGCCTGCTGCTGTATGCCTAAACCCCAGTCTAATAAAGGCAAAGCTACCGATTTACCAATTCAGAATGTTCTGCGTCAGTCATGATCATACTCCGTGTACTTTACATTTTTTTGTGTGTATGTGTCTGCGTGTCTGTGCTTGCGTGCGTGTGGGCCTATGTACACTGTAGAGCTGGGCGATATGGACCAACCAACATTGTGATAAATTCCCAGCTCTAGTACACGGTACACGTGTGTGTGTGCAAGTGCGTATGCCTGTGTGTTTGCACATCCTTGTATCGGTGTGTAATTGACCATGCTATGATGGTAGATTTGTGGTATCATGACGCCTTGTGAGGACCTGTCTCACCACAGCCCAGGGGCTTTCCTCATCCAATCGCCATCTCAAGTTGAATTATCCACACCATTACAGCTTACTCTGGTTCACCGGTACCATGACTGCATCCCAAATGGCACCTTGCTCCTTATATAGTGCACTAAATAAGGAATAGTGTGCCATTTGGGATGTGCGTTGTGTCAAACAGGGATCAGAAGGGAAGGAATCAGCTGCAATGGAGCTCATCGTCGTTGCCTACGGTTATAGGACAGGCTCATTGCATGGTACACACACAGCATTCTACATGAAATATGCTGTGGGACTGTTCCCTTCCACCATTTTGTGTGGTTCAGTGCCACAGTGTCATCAGGCAGAGATATGGGAAAGGATAGGGATCAGTGGCCCAGGGTGGTAAAGTGGGGTGGGGGCAGTGGCAACAAGGGTTGGGGGGGGTAGTAGTAGGACGAAGGGTGTTGTGTCATGGTTTATGGGGATGCTGTGCTATCTCCATTCTACATGAAATGTGAGTGTACATGCTCCCTTTTTCCATCAATTATCAAATTATCTTAAAGTAACAGTATTAATTTTAGCTTATTAAAATGACACATTTCAAATACTGTATGTTACATTACTTGTACTGTAGGACTAGGTCTTTTGCAAAGTTAAGTGAAGTAGAATTATGTTTTAATTTGTGCACATTTGTTTACATCTGTCTCTCCAGGAATCAAGGGATGAACTCTCAATTCATCCAATTACTGTATCAGTCAAGGTAATTGGCCTGGGCTGTCAAGACTGTGAAATAAATTACAGCTGTGTCAAGGTCTGGTGACGGCCAAGGATATCATGCTTTTATGTTTTGCTTGGTGATGGAAGGACCAATGTAAAAACCCAACAGCATTGACTAACATGAGTCAGTCATTGAGTTAAGTCTTCCTACCCATCACTTGGCCAAGGATTCAAATCTAGTGTCAAGGTACAGAGAGACACCTTAAGTATTTAAGACACAGACTGTGTCAGCTGTACTGTAGAAGAGAAAAATGCTATGTTAAGCTGGCCAAGCTACTCTAATGTGACTAAGCACTGAGAAATTGACTTTTTTTAAGAAACCAGGCATACTTGTAGCAGAAACAGTTGTGAATCTCGTGAAAATAGTATATTTCTCTAGCATACAGAAGAGAAAGCCTTTGTGGCCTTTACTTTCTATCAGACATACTGTACAGGAAGAAGCTGGTGAAAAGGCCTATTGTTGTGTAGACTGTTAGACTGAACCATTCTAGCTACCATCTGTGCTGTTCAGACTGGGGATGTTGATGCTGAGTAGGCTTGGCTGGTATACCGTATATACTGTATACCGGGGTATAAAAATAAATAAAATAATCATGCGCAAATATTGTACAATCCAGGTGTGCAAAGCTCTTAGAGACTTCCCCAGAAAGACACCGCTGTAATCACACTAAAGGTGATAATAACGTATTGACTCAGGGGTGTGAATACTTCTGTATTTAATTTGCAATATATTTGCTAACATTTCTAAAAAGATGTTTTCACATTGTCATTATGGGGTATTATGTGTAGATGTGTAAGAAAAATATATCAAATCCATTTTGAATTCAGGCTGTAACACAACAAAATGTGGAATAGGTCAAGGGGTATGAATTCTTTCTGAAGACACTGTATGTATCATGATAATATCATATTGTGAGGTCCCTGGCAATTTCCAGCTCCAACAGCATACTGCACTTCATGGAATTATATAATTGCAGATGCTTAGTTCGCACCACAGCATCATATTATATTATGGATATAGTTCTCTCACTAAATCTCTCTCTAGTTGAACTTGTGTTAAATTAAGCATATCGCTTTGGTCTTCTCGACTGCAATCAGGTTAGTCTGTCTTTCCCATGGTAACTAGTCACTTAGCAGGAGCCACACACAGAGAGAAAGTATGTTAACAACTGCAATTTCTTCTCCATTTCAGAGGACTTTAAAAGTCTTTGCTTCTCCATATAGACGGTGAAACAGAATATAGACATTTTAACAAAAGAGCTGTTTCATAGTAATTAACGTCCTTTGAGGCGCCAAGGACCTCGATCTGATTCTGGCCTTGGATCAAGATTTACGTCAACGCTGTACAATGCTGAAGAACAGGGAGGTGGTTCTGGGAATGGCAGAGAGGCGTCAAGGCAAAAGGCACTGATAAGAGAAAATTAGGAACTGGGAAGTGGCTTTTGTGTGAAACTTTCAAAATGATTCAAAGGAAAGAGAAAAGGTGACAGTTTGGGGATAAGTCTGTCAGACAGACAATTAAATGCCAAAAACATTTTCTCAAGTCTCTGCCCAGATAGCAGATCTGTCTCTTCTTATGGGTAATGTCACATTCCCTTAACAGTGTGAACTTTTTGATACTTTTAACGTTTAAACAGCCAGGCACTCCTCGATTTGAATGTTTCAACACCAATAGAGAGTGTTGCTTGTTACCTATATTGTCAAACATTGGGGTTGTGGCATAATATTCCGACAAGGGGACGCTTACATCAGCAATAGCCTTTCTACTGACTGTAATTCATCTCTTACTGTCCAATTGCAGGATTGGCCATACTTGAGCCTCAGCCTTTGAGTACCAACCCTGATCTGTCTTTATCTGATGTCTAGAGATTAGAATGAACCAAATATATTCAAGAGATTTATAACTTTGTTGTGACAGTTTGAGATCGTTCATAGAGATTATAGTGGTTACGATTCCTCAACAGCTAGAAATTAGGATTCCTGGTTTTCACCCATACGGCCTGGGTTCAGCTCCCGGGATGGGAACTCACATTTAGTGAGACAGGTAGCTTTGGGCCACTAAGCAAAAGGTCACTAGTTTGAATCTCCAAGCCGATAAGGTTTAAAAAAAATAAAAAATAAATGTGTCTGTGCCCTTGAGCAAGGCACTTAACCCCTAATTGCTCCTGGGTCGCTGTTGATAATGGCTGACCCTCGCCTTGACCCCACTGTCTGGGGGAGTTGAGATGTGCAAAAAAAAAATCAAAATAGGACAAATATAAGCACCCACCAAATGAGTATTATTATAACAGTCTTGTGAGATTGATTGGTTAACTCAGTGTGACAGGATTACGTGACTTGGCAGATCCAACTGTTTGGAGGGTAAGTGAGGAGCCAAGGAAACCACAGCATTTGCTCTCTGTATTCAGTACAGGATATACAATTCTGATATACAAATTCAGTTTGACTGCGCCCATAAACTAAACAAAATCCCCTTGAGCTCTCGTGATGCCAATCATGTTCGCTGAATGGTCTTGCACACAAACTGGAAGGTCTGTTCACATGCCTTCCAGTTGACTTGACGATTCTTCCAGGACCCAGAATGCCATCATGCTAATCCCCTTGCCAATCCTGATCAAATTAAGGGGTTAACTGACTTCACACAGGCCTGCAAGTTCCCTCAGTCTCTGTGCCAATCCAGATCACATTCTTCCGGTGTGAGGAGTGAACAGATTTCACAGAGACCTGACAGTTTCCTGAAAGTTAGTCATGCCTCCGACAGGATTCTCTTTCTCTCTCAGCCCAATAAAGGATGAAGTTGGAGGGTAATGTTAATGTCATATCGGAGGTAATCCCGAGCGGATGAACACACACACACACACATACGCACACACACACACACACACACACACACACAGATAATGTTCCTGTCATATTGAAGGCACTCTTCAACAGATTAATTCATCACACCATGAACTTCCCTCACCTCTACATGTGCACTTTTCTTGTTCTTTGAAGCTACCTATTCTCACAGAATATATTTAAAATAATTTAAATATATTTTCTAGGTGGAAGGGAGATATGTGCTTTAAAAGCCCTCTTCCATTTATTTTTCATCAAACTACTAACCACTGTGGTTTTCACTCTAGGCTACAGATGAGTTGTTTAAAAATACTGAAATCAAGGTGATTTAGTCCTTTGTTCTGATAACATAGTTGTTTGAGTGATGAGGTGCTTTACTCTTCAATTAGGGCTTTCTTCTGTAAAGTAGACGGTTACATTACACTGCTGTGAGTTTGAACACATTACTCAATTTTAACATTACTAGGGATTAAGAGGTTGACCGTGTTAACTATATAACTGTACTAGAATGCTTAAAAGGCCACTAAAATTTGAAATATCGGTTATCGGTATCGGGGTTTTTTTTGGCAAGAAAAATATTGGATATTGGTATCGGTCAGAAATGTAATATCGGTGCATCACTACTTTATTTTCTTTACTCTGGGCAATATGCATCCCAGACCACTACCAAGACTGACACTTGAGCAATTTATCCTATTCAAAACTTTATACTACTTTATACTATCACATCCAAAGTAGCCCTGAAAAGTAAATAATTAAAATGATCTGAACATGAAATATACATAATAGCTCACCCCTATTATTTGGTGAAACAAATGAAAGACGGAAAGAGAAGAGAAGAAAGGAGAGCTTTATAGAGCGCATCGTTTACTGTGTTTCAGAGTCCTGTTAGGCTGTTAGGCTGTTAGGCTCTTAGGCTGTTAAAAACTAACAGCCTTATAGTGATCTGCTTTCACACAGATAATTGACTTTATTAGGAGATATAAGATGTCATATATACACTGCTCAAAAAATAAAGGGAACACTTAAACAACACAATGTAACTCCAAGTCAATCACACTTCTGTGAAATCAAACTGTCCACTTAGGAAGCAACACTGATTGACAATAAATTTCACATGCTGTTGTGCAATTTGAATAGACAACAGGTGGATATTATAGGCAATTAGCAAGACACCCCCAATAAAGGAGTGGTTCTGCAGGTGGTGACTACAGACCACTTCTCAGTTCCAATGCTTCCTGGCTGATGTTTTGGTCACTTTTGAATGCTGGTGGTGCTTTCACTCTAGTGGTAGCATAAGACGGAGTCTACAACCTACACAAGTGGCTCAGGTAGTGCAGCTCATCCAGAATGGCACATCAATGCGAGCTGTGGCAAGAAGGTTTGCTGTGTCTGTCAGCGTAGTGTCCAGAGCATGGCGGCGCTACCAGGAGACAGGCCAGTACATCAGGAGACGTGGAGGAGGCCGTAGGAGGGCAACAACCCAGCAGCAGGACCGCTACCGCCGCCTTTGTGCAAGGAGGAGCACTGCCAGAGCCCTGCAGAATGACCTCCAGCAGGCCACAAATGTGCATGTGTCTGCTCAAACGGTCAGAAACAGACTCCATGAGGGTGGTATGAGGGCCCGACGTCCACAGGTGGGGGTTGTGCTTAGAGCCCAACACCGTGCAGGACGTTTGGCATTTGCCAGAGAACACCAAGATTGGCAAATTCGCCACTGGCGCCCTGTGCTCTTCACAGATGAAAGCAGGTTCACACTGAGCACGTGACAGTCTGGAGACGCCGTGGAGAACGTTCTGCTGCTTGCAACATCCTCCAGCATGACCAGTTTGGCGGAGGGTCAGTCATGGTGTGGGGTGGCATTTCTTTGGGGGGCCGCACAGCCCTCCATGTGCTCGCCAGAGGTAGCCTGACTGCCATTAGGTACCGAGATGAGATCCTTAGACCCCTTGTGAGACCATATGCTGGTGCGGTTGGCCCTGGGTTCCTCCTAATGCAAGACATTGGATTGGAGGGTGAGGGCTAGGGCCAATCCCCCTCAGAAATGTTCGGGAACTTGCAGATGCCTTGGTGGAAGATTGGGGTAGCATCTCACAGCAGTCCATGAGGAGGAGATGCACTGCAGTACTTAATGCAGCTGGTGGCCACATCAGATACTGACTGTTACTCTTACATTTTTTGACCCCCCTTTGTTCAGGGACAAATTATTCCCGTTTCTGTTAGTCCACATGTCTGTGGAACTTGTTCAGTTTATGTCTCAGTTGTTGAATCTTGTTGTGTTTATACAAATATTTACACATTAAGTTTGATGAAAATAGACGCAGTTGATAGTGAGAGGACGTTTCTATTTTTGCTGCGTTTAGTGAACAAGAAAAGTGCTAAACAAATCAAAATATATGATATATTTTAGATTCCTCAAAGTAGCCAACCTTTGCCTTTATGACAGCTTTGCACGCTCTTGGCATTCTCTCAACCAGCTTCACCTGGAATTATTTTCCAACCGTCTTGAAGGAGTTCCCACATATGCTGAGCACTTTTGGGCTGCTTTTCCTTCACTCTGCGGTCCAACTCATCCCTAACCATCCTAATTGGGTTGAGATCGGGTGATTGCGGAGGCTTGGTCATCTGATGCAGCATTCCATTGATCTCCTTCTTGGTCAAATAGCCCTTACACACAGCCTGGAGGTGTGTTGGGTCATTGTCCTGTTGAAAAACAAATGATAGTCCCATTAAGTGAAAACCAGATGGGATGGCGTATTCCAGCAGTATTCTATGTTAGCCATACTGGTTAAGTGTGCCTTGAATTGTAAATAAATCACAGACATTGTCACCAGCAAAGCACTCCCACACCATCACACCTCCTCCTCCATGCTTCACGGTGGGAACCACACATGCGGAGATCATCAGTTCACCTACTACGTCTCACAAATGCACGGCGGTTGGAACCAAAAATCTCAAATTTGGACTCATCAGACCAAAGGACAGATTTCCAGTCTAATGTCCATTGCTCGTGTTTCTTGTCCCAAAGAAGTCTCTTGTTCTTATTGGTTACCTTTATTAGTGGCTTCTTTGCAGCAATTTGACCATGAAGGCCTGATTCACACAGTCTCCTCTGAACTGTTGATGTTGAGATGTGTCTGTTACTTGAAATCTGTGAAGCATTTATTTTGGCTGCAATTTCTGAGGTGCATTTAACTCTAATGAACTTATGCTCTGCAGCAGAGGTTACTCTGGGTCTTCTTTTCCTTTGGTGGTCCTCATGAGAGGCTGGTAACTCTAATGAACTTATGCTCTGCAGCAGAGGTAACTCTGGGTCTTCTTTTCCTTTGGTAGTCCTCATGAGAGCCAGTTTCATTGTAGCGCTTGATGGTTTTTGCGACTGCGTGTGATGAAACTTTCAACGTTCTTTACGTTTTTAAAGTAATGATGGACTGTCATTTTCTTTGCTTTTTTGAGCTCTTCTTGCCATAGTATGGACTTGGTCTTTTACCAAATAATCTATCTTCTATCTATCTATCTATCTATCTATAATCTAGCTATCTTCTGTATACCACCCCCATACCTTGTCACAACACAACTGATTCACTCAAATGCATGAATAAGGAAGAAAATTCCACAAATAGCTTTTAACAAGGCACACCTGTTAATTGAAATGCATTCCAAGGGACTTCCTCATGAAGCTGGTTGAGAGACTGCCAATAGTTGTCATCAAGGCAAAGGGTGGCTACTTTGAAGAATCTCAAATATGAAATATTTGTATATGTTTGACACTGTTTTGGTTACTACATGATTCCATATGTGTTATTTCATAGTTTTGAGGTCTTCACTATTTTTCCACAATGTAGAAAATATATCTACATCCTCTTGCTCAGTTGTTCACCGAGGCCTCCCACTCCTCTTTATCTTCTGGTTAAGGCCAGCTTGTGCTGTTCTGTGAAGGGAGTAGTACACAGCGTTGTACACTTCTTCACTGTATTTCTGATCGATTTGATGTTATTTTAATGGACAATTTATTTATTTTTCTTTCAAAAACAAGGACATTTCAAGTGACTCCAGACTTTTGAACGGTTGTGTATATATTTTTTTTACACATCGATACTTTGAGTCAAGTACCGATATAATATAGTTCAAAAATAATGTCACGAAATGTAACTGTATCAATCCCCCCCACTAATCTTTAATGCTGACGTCACTGGACTGTCTTTGTAAACCAACCTACAATAAATGCATTCAAGCCAAGTCAACCATCCGGCTCGACGGACCATATAGTGAACGGTGGACTGAAGGCTAGTTAAGGGTAGCACCTCACTGCTACCCTGAACTAGCATGCAGTGCATCTTTCGCTTTATGGTCCCTGAGCCAGATGGTTGAGTTGACTTGACTGGGTTTATTGCAGCTTGGTTAGATGTTGCACATCCAAGTTCTCATTTCTGTAGTCTTTCTGCCCGAAGGGTGACTGTTCCCTCCATCCATTCACTGGCAGCAGAGGCAGAGCCAGCCACTAGGATTACAGTCAGCCTGATTAATGACATTGAGAATAATTAACCGACTTCACAACCCTTTGTTATCTGATCCTAGCTCTGCTCCTCCCTTTCTCTGTTACTTTTAAAGACCCCAATTATCTCAGTGCTGGTAAATGGCCTGGAATCTATTTCTGATGGAAAATGAACGCCAGATTAGACCCTGTTGCATGTTGCGCTTGGACAAAACTGACACGTGTGCAATTAGTATTTGAGTTGTTCCAGTGTTGGGTTTATTACACTCATTCATTTATTTGTATTGACAGTAACCAGCAATTGCTGTTTCTCCTGCTGGAGACATGGGCTGTGGGGGAAACATGGTACAATTCTCCTAGGACCTCTAAAATAGATCTGGAATAGAGACAGAGTTCTAACATGGAATTGGAATAGTAACATTTCTAACATGGAAGTGGAATAGAAAGTTCCAACATGGAACTGGAATAGATAAAGTTATTGGAGGCTTGTCAATAAGGTGTGGGAGTGGCATGAAAACACTTGTTATTTGAGTTAAGCTCTGTAGAACATTGTGCGTGAATGTACTTCGTCTCTTACAATTTTGTCTTTTTAAGAAAAGATACAATGGCTATTTCAGCTATTTGAGAAACAGTGAGCAAATATAAATGTGTTACTGTGAGTAATATTTGAGGCACTGTACTGTAACTCTTCCCAGTTATATCAAAGACTAGTATTTGCAAACAGGCAAATGCAGGTTAATTAACTTCTTATGGCTGCAGGGGCAGTATTGAGTAGCTTAGATTAAAGGTGCCCAGAGTAGAACGGCCTCCTCCTCAGTCCCAGTTGCTAATATATGCATATTATTATTAGTATTGGATAGAATGGATAGAACACTCTGAAGTTTCTAAAACTGTTTGAATGATGTCTGTGAGTATAACAGAACTCATATGGCAGGCCAAAACCTGAGAAGAAATCCAAAAAGGAAGTGGGAAATCTGAGGTTGGTCGATTTTCTACCCAGCCCCTGATGAGTACACAGTGGGATATTGGTTAAATTGCACTTCCTAAGGCTTCCACTAGATATCAACCGTCTTTAGAAACTTGAATGAGGCTTCTACTGTATTGTGGGGCCGGATGAGAGCTCTTTGAGTCAGTGGTCTGGCAGAGAGCCAGGTCCTGGTCATGCACATTTCACATGATAGCGACCTGCGTTCCATGGTATTTTTTACAGACAATGGAATTCTCCGGTTGGAACGTTATTGAAGATTTATGATAACACCATCCTAAAGATTGATTCTATACTTAGTTTGACAAGTTTCTTCGACCTGTAATATAACTTGTTTAAGTTTTCTGCTGGACCTGCACGAGCGTTTGGATTTGTGTACTAAACACGCTAACAAAAGTAGCTACTTGGACATAAATAATGGACATTATCAAACAAAACAAACATTTATTGTGGAACTAGGATTCCTGGGAGTGCATTCTGATGAAGATCATCAAAAATAAGGGAATATTTATAATGTTATTTCTGATTTCTGTTGACTCCAACTTGGCAGATATTTTTTTTTCTTCTGAGCGCCATCTCAGATTATTGCATGGTTTGCTTTTTCCGTTAAGTTTTTTTGAAATCTGACACAGCGGTTGCATTAAGGAGAGGTATATCTATATTTACATGTCTAACAATTGTATTTATCAACATTTATAATGAGTATTTCTGTAAAATTATGTGGCTCTCTGCAATATCACCTGATGTTTTTGGAACTAGTGAACGTAACACGCCAATGTATACTGAGATTTTTTTAATATAAATATGAACTTTATCAAACAAAACATACATGTAATGTGTAACATGAAGTCCTATGAGTGTCATCTGATGAAGATCATCAAAGGTTAGTGATTCATTTTATCTCCTTGTGCTTTTTGTGACTCCTCTCTTTGGCTGGAAAAATGGCTGAATATTTCTGTGAGTTGGTGGTGACCTAACATAATCGTTTGTGGTGCTTTCGCTGTAAAGCCAATTTGAAATCGGACACTGTGGTGGGATTAACAACACAATTACATTTAAAACGGTATAAGATACATGTTTGTTTGAGGAATTTTATTTGTGAGATTTCTGTTGTTTTGAATTTGGCGCCATGCACTTTCACTGGCTGTTGTCATATTGATCCCGTTAACGGGATTGCAGCCCTAAGAAGTTTTAAACAGTGAGTCACCCTCAACTGTAACACTCACACAGAGAGAACTGTATTTACAGCCTTGAGGCTCTTCTCCTCGTTATGAGCCAATAAACCGGGGAATAATGCAACAGCTTTCAACAAACAGTGGTTTCATCCTGACAGTGCTAGCTACCAGCCTTTTCTTTTCAGCCAACAGCATTGTACTGTATTACAGGGTCTTCACGTTCAGAGTAGCCTCATTGCCTCTCATTAACCAACGTACTGGAGAAATCCTTTGTTTCACCAGAATTAGTATTTTCCTTTTCAGCTAAAAATGTTATATTATCTTACTACAGTGTTAAGTAGGAATAGGTAAATGTGCAGAGTAGGACAATGTCTATGGCTAGTGAGGCGTGGAAAGCCCCTCCTGAAAAGACAGCATATTCCTTTATTCCTCTACCAGGGCATGTACTCTATCAGCCGTTGTTTTTGACCATCGCTGCTTCATATGCGTGAAAGAAATCCTAGCCTGGATTTCCCTGCTTCTCCTCGATCACAAGACGCTATGCAAGACTAACTACAATGCCAACTGTGTCGTTAGCGTTCTATAACATGTCTGTCATCCAGCCCAACTGAACATATCAGCTGTCTTTGTTCACATTGTTCACTGGTCCAGTAAATTGTCTCTCTGGTGTGGCGGTCAAACCTTTCCCTCCCACCAATCCCCAGTGTTACTTACATATACCCACCTGTGTGTGTGTGCGCTCGTCTGTCTGTTCAGTCATCCCATTCCAATCGGCTTCCCCTCCTGGGTGTGTGTGTCACTGACCTGAGGGGTATCCTATGAAGCAGGTTTGAGGAGTTATCAAGTTCACTTTGGTCAAGTCTGAGATCAACTCGGGATGACCGGTCAAATGTAAGTGGCTCAACTTTTAGCCAAGTACATTTTCTATGGCAACAAATCCTTCAGAACTAACCTGCTCCGGTTGGTAATGACAGAATGCATTTTAATCTTCACGCACAGTAACACTTTTGTATGACTTAATACAGTTATTGTATCGATAGGAGTGGGGGAAAAGGTGTTTGTGGTTGTGCACTGATAAGAACACCAAAGTCGGCATTAACGATACGTGGTAACATAAAGACGGCACTTCTAAAAGCCTATTTCACACCGTAGCCTGCTGAATTTACAAGATAACTTTTCTTTCATTTTGATTCCGGAACAAATGAAAAAGTGTCACTGACTCGCCCATGGATTGATGTTTCAGCATTGTCTCAATAAAGAGTTTGGTGTTCGACTAGCCACGTGCGACATGCACACGCAGTTACAAGCCTGCTCGAGTTATTGGCAGGCGTACGAGCAATATCCACCATCGTAGTATGTATGAAGCCTGAGCTGGAATGTGAAGCTAACAGATTCTGGTTAGCTTTAGAAAACCCTGAGTAGATCTAGCTTGCTTCGAGCATCAGTCATACTGATTCACAGTGTTTGGCTCTATGTCACTGACCTGGGCCCAGCTGATCTGGGGTGACATGGGGATGGCAGCAGGGGCTTCCTGTTAGCAGGGGAAATTGAGTCAAACTCCTGTGGATTGGAAAGGCCAGAGGGCCTCATAAGAAAACAGTGGGACGGGGAGAAGCTCATGGGCGGTTATATATTAAACTAAAAGCACAAATTCCCATTGTGTATACTTTGTTAATCGACACAGAAAACGTTTTCTGCCACGTAAGCAAAGATTTTAAGGAATACATATAATTACCCATTGTTTAATCAAGTCAATTGCCATTCTGTGAAGAAATAGCTTCCAGGGGGAAAAATAAATAGATGAAATTATGCATGGTGAATACATAGTCAATATAATATTATCTGTTAAAGAAATTTCCTCAACATTAGTCTTACATTTCTGTAAAGATATATTGGAAAATGATTGATGTAACTATTAGGTACAGTATGATAGAGGTTGGATACATAAATGTGCTGTAACTCTTCATGATGAGTGTGTGGGGGTGTTGTTGACTGTGAGGAGGGGCATCAGGATTTGAGGCTACAATCAGAACTGTTTTCATAAAGCTGCAGGTTGTTTACCAAATAAGTTGCTGACAAATAATACAGATGTGGAAAGCTCTGAGCTAGCTTTTGATCAGGGATTGCTTTCCAGGAAAGTGAACTCGAGGCTACAGCTGGAAAAAAATCAAAAAGCGTTTCAAGTTTAAGTGTGTGTAATTACGTTTCTGTGGAGCGTATTATTTGACTGTCATTTTTTTTCATTTATTTCTATCTGTGGTGTAGTTATTATGTGCATTCCTGAAAACATGGCTTTTTACATGTAATTAGGTGGTTTGTTATTTTGAAGAAAACAGATGTGTCCATAAAGGATTAGATTTGTGTTTCCACCTGGTAGAGTGAGAGAGAGGAATATGTCAAACCAAGATGAGGCAGCCAGGGTTTTATTTACAGAAGTAGAAAATACATGACATTTCCTCAGAGCCTGCTCTCTCTCCCTACTGTAGCCTTTACACAGAGTGTATAAAACATTAGGAACACCCCCTTTTGCCCTCAGAACAGCCTCAATTCGTTGAGGCATTGACTCTACAAGGTGTCGAAAGCGTTCCACAGGGATGCTGGCCCATGTTGACTCCAATGCTTCCACAGTTGTGTAAAGTTGGCTTGATGTCCTTTGGGTGGTGGACCATTCTTGATACACACGGGAAACTGTTGAGTGTGAAAAACACAGAAGCGTTGCAGTTCTTGACACGCTCAAACCGGTGCTACCATAACCCGTTCAAAGGCACTTCAATATGTTGTCCTGCCCATTCACCCTCTGAATGGCACATACACAATCATGTCTCAATTGTCTCAAGGCTTAAACATCATTATTTAACCCGTCTCCTCCCCTTCATCTCCACTGATTGAAGTGAATTTAACAGGTGACATCAATAAGGGATCATCGCTTTCACCTGAATTCACCTGGTCAGCCTATGTCATGGAAAGAGCAGGTGTTTCTAATGTTTTGTGCAATCAGTGTATAAACAGTGTCCTGTTGAGTGGCAAGCAGCTATCATCTGTTATTGCTGTGGCTGAAGTGCGGGGGGATGCTATTTAACTGTATGAGAACTACTTATTTTCTCTTGTTGTTTTGAGACACAAACAGTGTTCTTCACTCTGTTGTATGGCAAGCATATTTCCTTTATCTGCTCTTATTACTATGGCAAGACGTGTGTGTGTGTGTGTGTGTGTGTGTGTGTGTGTGTGTGTGTGTGTGTGTGTGTGTGTGTGTGTGTGTGTGTGTGCGTGCGTGTGTGTGCGTGCTTTTCTTTAGCGGTGTGAGATATTAGAGTGGCGCTGGTACAGACAGACAAGCGATGAATGATGACTTCACTCCAGCTTACTGATGCCGCTATTAGTAAGAAGCACAGCCCAGATCCATAGCGGCCGCTCTTCCATGGAATCCAGACCTGGCCAATCAATGCATGCTTCCAGGCAGTATGTGGAACGGGGAGAAGACGATTCATCCTAATTTAACTTGATGGACAAATCTGTAGCACTCAGGGGTCTAGTTGACTGCTTCAGCATGAGAAACTGGTGACAAATTAATCTGAAAAAAAGCATGACTGCAGTGGATTGCTCCTCAGGTGTGTGTGTGTTAGGGGTATTTTAGTATTTCTGTAATATTTTATGTACATGCTGCTATTTCTCTGTTTTGCCTTCTTGCCAGGTTGCCCTCGCAAAATAGGTTTTTAACCCCAATGGGTCTTACCTGGTTAAATAAAGGTAAATAAAAACATTGAAATGTGTAGCAGTGAACAGATCAAGAACAGACACATCTTTTGGGGGATTATTATGTGGGGGTGAGAGAGGATTAGAAGAGCAGACAGTGAATCAGGAAGTAGATTTTTCTACTGGCTCACTGTCTCTTTCACTGCAAAGAGAAAGGTGGGAGGTGGGGTTTCACTCTCTGTCTCTATTTAGGAACTGTAGTACTCTGAGACGTTTTTTGAATACTGCCCCAGATCTTTGTGCTGTGGATGGTGTAACTGACTCTCTCTCCCCTCTTCCTGTAGGGACCCACGGGACTGGGGGCTGGGCCTCCTCCTACCCTGAGTGTGTGGAGAGGAACCAATCACCAGTGGATATTTCAGACGAGGATGCCCAGGTGTCTCAGGAGTACCAGGAGCTGACCCTCAATGGGTTCAACGCTGAGTCGTCCAACAAGACCTCCATGAAGAACACAGGGAAGACAGGTTAGCGTGCCCTCATTCATTCATTCATTCATTCATTCATTCATTCATAACTCTTTGAATTCAACAGATATTCACTTCCTTAGCAGGGTGAGACAGAGATGGGTGCTATCCTCAATGCTCAGGTTAGATAACAGGTTGGATTCCTTCACTTCAACAGAACTGGTCTAATGCACAGCATCACAGTGCTAGCTGTGCTACTTGAGATCCTGATTTGAGTCCAGACTCTGTCACAGCCAGCCGCGACATGGGGCGGCACACAATTGGCCCAGCTTTGTCCAGGTTAGGGGAGGGTTTGGTCGGTGGGGATGTACTTGTCCCATCGCGCTCTAGCAACTCCTGTGGCGGTCCGGGCTCATGCACGCTGACACGGTCGCCAGGTGTACAGTGTTTCCTCTGACACATTGGTGCGGCTGGCTTCCGAGTTAAGTGGGCATTGTGTCAAGAAGCAGTGCGGCTTGGCAGGGTCGTGTTTCGGAGGATGTGCGGCTTTCAAACCTTCGCCTCCTGAGTCCGTACAGGAGTTGCAGCGATGGGACAAAACTGTAACTACCAATTGGATACCACGAAGAGAAAAAAAAGAACTATTGGAGTAGAACAGGCTTAGGTTTCTAATTCTTTAGCGGAGTTGGTCGAGACGATACATAAATACACACTATTCGATTATGATGAGTGGAAGTTCGGTTTTGGCTTTACATAGTGTTAAACTTCACCTTGCGTGTTCCTGCCGACATTATAATTACAGTAAACACAAAGGGTCTAGATCTTAACAGTTGATTCTGAATGATTTTACAACTTTCTCAGCATGGTGCCTTGACCCGCTTTGGCTTTGAGCTGTGTTTGACTGGCCAGCGTCCAGAAGTCTTCAGCTAAAAACATAATTCCCCAGGCAAATTTCTATATCAATTTCTGGGTAACAATGAAATACCCTACTCTGCTCATTTTCAGTTAGTGGTCAAGAGTAAACAAAAGTTGCTTCTTAGCAAAGAGCTATTTCTCAAACAATAATTTTGCTAGGACTGTCTGGGAGTGGGGAGGGGAAAACGGAAAACTAGCTCTTATTGGCAGAGAGGTTTTTAATGCTTTCTTATTGGTCTATTAACACATTTACTGAAATTCCAGCCAGTCTTTTCAAACAGCTCTTACACTCACAGAACATTATCATAATTTTCACAATTTCACCATGTTATTTCAACCATCATAGTGTGGAAAAATACACTGCTCAAAAAAATAAAGGGAACACTTAAACAACACAATGTAACTCCAAGTCAATCACACTTCTGTAAAATCAAACTGTCCACTTAGGAAGCAACACCGATTGACAATACATTTCACATGCTGTTTTGCAAATGGAATAGACAACAGGTGGGAGGCAATTAGCAAGACACCCCCAATAAAGGAGTGGTTCTGCAGGTGGGGACCACCACTTCTCAGTTCCTATGCTTCCTGGCTGATGTTTTGGTCACTTTTGAATGCTGGCGGTGCTTTCACTCTAGTGGTAGCATGAGACGGAGTCTACAACCCACACAAGTGGCTCAGGTAGTGCAGCTCATCCAGGATGGCACATCAATGCGAGCTGTGGTAAGAAGGTTTGCTGTGTCTGTCAGCGTAGTGTCCAGAGCATGGAGGCGCTACCAGGAGACAGGCCAGTACATCAGGAGACGTGGAGGAGGCCGTAGAAGGGCAACAACCCAGCAGCAGAACCGCTACCTCTGCCTTTGTGCAAGGAGGAGCACTGCCAGAGCCCTGCAAAATGACCTCCAGCAGGCCACAAATGTGCATGTGTCTGCTCAAATGGTCAGAAACAGACTCCATGAGGGTGGTAAGAGGGCCCGACGTCCACAGGTGGGGGTTGTGCTTACAGCCCAACACCGTGCAGGACGTTTGGCATTTGCCAGAGAACACCAAGATTGGCAAATTCTGAACTGGCGCCCTGTGCTCTTCACAGATGAAAGGAGGTTCACACTGAGCACGTGACAGACGTGACAGAGTCTGGAGATGCCGTGGAGAACGTTCTGCTGCCTGCAACATCCTCCAGCATGACCGGTTTGGCGGTGGGTCAGTCATGGTGTGGGGTGGCATTTCTTTGGGGGGCCGTACAGCCCTCCATGTGCTCGCCAGAGGTAGCCTGACTGCCATTAGGTACAGAGATGAGATCCTCAGACCCCTTGTGAGACCATATGCTGGTGCGGTTGGCCTTGGGTTCCTCCTAATGCAAGACAATGCTAGACCTCATGTAGCTGGAGTGTGTCAGCAGTTCCTGCAAGAGGAAGGCATTGATGCTATGGACTGGCCCGCCCGTTCCCCAGACCTGAATCCAATTGAGCACATCTGGGACATCATGTCTCGCTCCATCCACCAACGCCACGTTGCACCACAGACTGTCCAGGAGTTGGCAGAGGCTTTAGTGCAGGTCTGAGAGGAGATCCCTCAGGAGACCATCCGCCACCTCATCAGACGCATGCCCAGGCGTTGTAGGGAGGTCATACAGGCACGTGGAGGCCACACACACTACTGAGCCTCATTTTGACTTGTTTTAAGGACATTACATCAAAGTTGGATCAGCCTGTAGTGTGGTTTTCCACTTTAATTTTGAGTGTGACTCCAAATCCAGACCTCCATGGGTTGATAAATTTGATTTCCATTGATAATTTTTGTGTGATTTTGTTGTCAGTACATTCAACTATGTAATGAAAAAAGTATTTAATAAGAATATTTCATTCATTCAGATCTAGGATGTGTTATTTTAGTGTTCCCTTTATTTTTTTGAGCAGTGTATATAAAACCAAGGAAATCATGTTTTTGACTGCACTGGGCCTTTTAGCAAATTCACGTGGAAAGGTGGTCCCGGAGACATTGCCATTGATCAAGGATTTACTTCCCTTCTTTCACAGCCTGTGCTTCAAGATATTTTTGGCTTTGCATCTAATTCCCGCTCTGCTCGACTGCTGGAGCGCTCAAACACAGTCCCAGGGCCGGCCCGCCTGCCTCTCCTTTAGTGTTGCACGGTATACCGAAACCCCCCCCAAAATGACTAATAATAAAGGTTCGGCACTAGAATTTTTGTTACATTCGGTAGTTCTGTCAAATGTGTCTCACGTGATTGAGAGGATCAAGTCTGTGTATCAGTGCAGGACCTTTATAGTGTGAAGAGCACAGTTCCTGCTCCACTTACTCATTCATTGCAAGAGCTGTCTGGGCTGCATTCCCCAAATCAAATTATATTGAATGTTTGTCAAATTGATAAAAAAGCTTTACTGTGAAAATTGACCCTTTTGTATATACAGTGAAATACACAGGAATTAAACTATATACAGAGTGTACCATTACTAGATCATTGTGCAGAGGTACAAGGTATTTGAGGTGGAATAGATAAACATGAAGGCAGGGTAAAGTGACTAGTCATCAGGACAGATAATAATAAGAGTAAAATAAAGAACAGAGTAGCAGCAGTTAATTTTTTGTGTGTGTGTGTGTGTGTGTGTGTGTGTGTGTGTGTGTGTGTGTGTGTGTGTGTGTGTGTGTGTGTGTGTGTGTGTGTGTGTAAAGGGTGTATATGGTGTGTATATATAGTCAGTGCAGATAGTTGTCTGGCAGTCTTATGGCCAGAAGCTGTCTGAGCCAGTTGGTCTGAGAGCTGATTACCATTTGTTGTACGGCTTGGGTGGCTGAAGTCTTTGGCAATTTTTCAGCCTTCCTCTTATTGGCCCCAGTGATGTACTGTACTGTCTGCATACTCTCTGTATGGTTTGTGGTCAAGGGTGGTGCATTTGCCATACCAAGCGGCCAGTCAAGATGCTGTGATGGTAGAACCTTTTGAGGATCCAAGGGCCCATGCCAAATCTTTTCACCGTGATGGTATTGACCATGGTATTGTGATGGTGAATTGAAGTCAACCCGCTCCAGAACAGTTTGGTATTGAACTACTTTTAAGTATTGTGATGCACTGCATCTTATTGAGGCGTCACTACAGACCCTGGTTTGATGGCTGAATCATGCCATGATTTGGAGTCCCATAGGGCGGCAAAACTATGTCCATAGAGGCCAGAACACTTTTACAATGCAAGACAATATCAGTAGCTTCCAGCTTTAATTGTAGACTAACCTTCCTTGTTAGGTACAGCTGAATTAACTACCCATGAAATCAACTGCTCAATAACTCAATGCATATCCTATTGAATAATATGTATTGGCATTGAATAGACCATGGCTACATCTATTACCCAGTTTATCATTGTGATGACCATTGTTATTTTGTAAATTGATAAAAGCTATGTAAAATTGATTGTATAATTGATTAATTATTGCATACATGGGTGTCTAAAAAAAAGTTTAAATGTAGTGATATAACTCTGTCTGGATCAAGTGCCATTCTGTGACTTTTTTTGTTGTTGGATTGTTTTGGTATTGAGTATTGTGATGGTATTGAGTATTGTGATGGTATTGAGTACCGTGATGGTATTGAGTATTGTGATGGTATTGAGTATTGTGATGGTATTGAGTATTGTGATGGTATTGAGTACCGTGATGGTATTGAGTATTGTGATGGTATTGAGTACCGTGATGGTATTGAGTATTGTGATGGTATTGAGTATTGTGATGGTATTGAGTACCGTGATGGTATTGAGTACCGTGATGGTATTGAGTATTGTGATGGTATTGAGTATTGTGATGGTATTGAGTATTGTGATGGTATTGAGTATTGTGGTGGTATTGAGTACCGTGATGGTATTGAGTACCGTGATGGTATTGAGTACCGTGATGGTATTGAGTATTGTGATGGTATTGAGTACCGTGATGGTATTGAGTATTGTGATGGTATTGAGTATCGTGATGGTATTGAGTATTGTGATGGTATTGAGTATCGCAGTGGTATTGAGTATTGTGATGGTATTGAGTATCATGATGGTATTGAGTATTGTGATACTAATTCTGGTGTTTGTATCAAAGTAAGAATTATGGTATCGTGGCAACACTACTCTCATCTCCTCTTCTGTGTGCATCTGCATGTGTCTCTTTGCATGTGTATGCATGTTTGGTTGACTATGACACTGTCCATAGCAGGGGGATCAGTTTTCAGCTGTGTGGTTGTATGTTTATAGTGTGCTTGAAGGAGCTTGTGAAAATCTCCTGGATCTGGGGCCTTTTCACAAACCCTAGCCTGGTAGACATGTACAGCCATCTCTCTCTCTCACACTCTCTTTCCCCTCTTCATACTGTCCATCTCTTCCACTGTCTTTTGTCCTGTCTACCTTTCTCTCTTTCTCTCATTTTCCTCCCACCTCCCTCCCTCCCTCCCTCCCCACCTCCCTCCCTCCCTCCCTCCCTCCCGTGACACTGCTTGTTTCCACAGCTCTGTTTTTTTACAGTCACTCTGGGTTTGTTTGTCCTCTCCTCTCCTCTCCTCAGTTGGCTTTGTAAATAAAAGAAGCCTTGCTGTAGCTGCATCTTTTCTGGAGGGCCCAGCTAGGCTTAATCCACCTATAACGATCAGGGGCCTAATCTGGCTAATAATATCAGCTGGAGAGATGTTCAAGAGTTTTGGATTCATCGAAACATGCACAGAGCACACTCACTTAGCTACCACGCCACGGACAGAGAGGGGAAATGTCAGAGTTGTTCACATACGATGGAGTTCCGTGGCCTGTATTCATAAAGCGTCTCAGCGTGGGAGGAGTGCTGTTCTAGGATCACGACCCCCCCTGTCCATATAATCTTTTTCATTATGATCTAAAAGGCATAACTAATCCTAGATCAGCACATCACCCTTCGAATACAGGCCCATATGTTGTGTGACGGGAAACTAGAAACCCAGAATCAGTGTTTAGTGTTTACACCACACACGGCCAAAGCCTTTACTTATAATTACATTTCCCAACTCCTGAAAGGGGAATTCTTCAACAAGGCAAGATGTAACTAACTTCAAAGCAAACTGCAAAGTCATGTTTTGTCTCTAAAATGTGCAAGTTCTCTTGCATGATGAAAAAAACATTGTCAACCAATGCTAATTAAACTGTGTTTGATAATGTATTTAAATGTAGAAAGGCTGTAACTAGCAAGCTAGTCCAAGCCCTTTGATCAAACATGGATATCTCCCTGACAGAGCATGTTTACTGGAGGTTGCAGGGGTTAATTGATGGCTTAATTGTGTATTTATTAAGGATCCCCATTAGTTCCTGCCAAGGCAGCAGCTACTCTTCCTGGGGTCAGCAACATTTGTTTTTCTTTTTTCTTTATTTAACTAGGTAAGTCAGTTAAGAACAAATGTTTATTTTCAATGACGGCCTAGGAACAGTGGGTTAACTGCCTATCCAGGGGCAGAATGAAAGATTTGTACCTTGTCAGCTCGGGGATTTGAACTTGCAACCTTCTGTTTACTAGCCCAACACTCTAACCACTAGGCTACCCTGCCACCCCCAACATTAAGGCAGTTATATACCATTTAAAATATGACATGATATTACATTTTATTATGTACCCAACCCTTATTGTAGCTAGATTATGTTGGAGAACTCTGTGTTCTGTAAGACAGTTAACTCTTTATCCACAATATGGCAGGGGCTGTAAAGGCTTAACACATGTTTTTCCGTCAGCAGACTATGATCGATAATGTCGAAAGCCGAACTGAAGTCCTACATTTCTCTCAGCCAATCATCAGTAATTTGTGTAAGTGTGGTGCTTGTTGAATGTCAAATCATATTGTATTAGCCCCAAATTGTATTAGCCCCTAACCGACAGTGCAGTTTATAAAATATGGATAAGATTAAGAGATAAAAGTAACAAGTAATTAAAGAGCAGCAGTAAAAAATAATATATACAAGGGGGTGCAGGTACAGAGTCAATGTGCAGTGGCACCAGTTAGTTGAGGTAGTATGTACATGTAGATAGAGTTAATTAAAGTGACTATCCATAGATGACAACAGAGAGTGGGGGGCAATGCGAATAGTCTGGGTAGTCATTTGACTAGATGTTCAGGAGGAGTCTTATGGCTTTGGGGTAGAAGCTGTTTAGAAGCCTCTTGGACCTAGACTTGGCGCTCCGGTACCACTTGCCATGTGGTAGCAGAGAGAACGGTCTATGACTAGGGTGGCTGGGGTCTTTGACAATTTTTAGGGCCTTTCTCTGACACCGACTGGTATAGAGGTCCTGGACGGCAGCAAGCTTGGCCCCAGTTATGTACTGGGCCGTTCGCACTACCCTCTGTAGTGCCTTGCGGTCGGAGGCCGAGCAGTTGCCATACCAGGCAGTAATGCAACCAGTCAGGATGCTCTCGATGGTGCAGCTGTAGAACCTTTTGAGGATCTGAGGACTCATGCCAAATCTTTTCTGTCTCCTGAGGGGGAATAGGTTTTGTCGTGCCCGCTTCATGACTGTCATGGTGTGCTTGGACCATGTTAGTTTGTTGGTGATGTGGACAGCAAGGAATTTGAAGCTTTCAACCTGCTCCACTGCAGCCCTGTCGATGAGAATTGGGGCGTGCTCGGTCCTCTTTTTCCTGTACTCCACAATCATCTCCTTTGCCATGATCACGTTGAGGGAGAGGTTGTTGCCCTGGCACCACACGGCCAGGTCTCTGACTTCCTCCCTATTGGCTGTCTCGTTGTTGTCAGTGATCAGGCCTACCACTGTTGTGTCATCGGCAAATTTAATGATGGTGTTGGAGTCGTGCCTGGCCGTGCAGTCATGAGTGAACAGGGAGTACAGGAAGGGGCTGAGCACGCACCACTGATGGGCCCCTGTGTTGAGGCTCAGAATGGCGGATATGTTGTTATCTACCCTTACCATCTGGGGGCGGCCCCTCAGGAAGTCCAGGATCCAGTTGCAGAGGGAGGTGTTTAATCACGGTGTCCTTAGCTTATTGATGAGCTTTGAGGGCACTATAGTGTTGAACACTGATCTGGAGTCAATGAATAGCATTCTCACGTAGGTGTTCCTTTTGTCCAGGTGGGAAAGGGCAGTGTGAACTGCAATAGAGACTGCATCATCTGTGGATTTGTTGGGGCAGTATGCAAATTGGAGTGGGTCTAGGGTTTCTGGGATAATGATGTTGATGTGAGCCATGACCAGCCTTTCAAAGTACTTCATGGCTATGGACGTGAGTGCTACGGGTTGGTAGTTATTTAGGCAGGTTACCTTAGTGTTCTTGGGCACAGGCACTATGATAGTCTGCTTAAAACATGTTGGTATTGCAGCCTCAGACAGGGAGAGGTTGAAATGTCAGTGAAGACATTTGCTAGTTGGTCAGCGCATGGTTCGTCGGAGGCCTTAGCTTGATTTCTTATAAGCTTCCAGGTTAGAGTCCGCTCCTTGAAAGCAGCAGCTGTAGCCTTTAGCTTAGTGCGGATGCTGCCTGTAATCCATAGCTTCTGGTTGGGGTATGTACTAGAGGTCGACCGATTATGATTTTTCAACGCCGATACTGATTTTTGAAGGATCAAAAAAAGCTGATACTGATTAATTGACGACTGACGATTTTTATGTAGAATTATGTATATATATATATATATTTGTACTAATGACAATTACAACAATACTGAATGAACACTTTTATTTTAACTTAATGTAATACATTAAAAAAAATGTTTTGTCTCAAATAAATAATGAAACATGTTCAATTTGGTTTAAATAATGCAAAAACACAGTGTTGGAGAAGAAAGTAAAATTGCAATATGTGCCATTTAAAAAAGCGAACGTTTAAGTTCCTTGCTCAGAACATGAGAACAAGCTGGTAGTTCCTTTTAAGATGAGTCTTCAATATTCCCAGTTAATAAGTTTTAGGATGTAGTTATTATAGGAATTATAGGACTATTTCTCTCTATACCATTTGTATTTCATATACCTTTGACTATTGGATGTTCTTATAGGCACTATAGTATTGCCAGCCTCGGGAGTTGATAGGCTTGAAGTCATAAACAGCGCTGTGCTTCAAGCATTGCGAAGAGCTGCTGGCAACGCAGATCACTGGGGTCGGGGCCTGTTCCCGAGGGAGCCGTATATTCTTCGCCTCGGGCTCGTCAGAGTCGTGAAAGAAGAAAAAGGATTCTGCTTGTCTGTGGTGAGTATTCGCAGTCCTGATGTCTAGAAGTTATTTTCGGTCATAAGAGACGGAAGCGGCAACATTATGTACAAAAATAGTAAAAAATAAGTTACGAACAACGCAGATCAACGAACAATACAACACAATAGGTTGGGGACACGTAAATGTCTGCCTTCTGCCACGGCGCCATCCTTCCCTATAATCATGCTGAAAGTCTGTTGTCAATTTGTTTACAGTAAAAAAGAAGAAACTATACTACTACATTGTATCTGGTCAAACACCATTTTTTCCAAACGTTTACTAACAGGCTGATTGGTCAGCTATGTGAATATATGGCAAATAGGAGTGACAATATCGTCCTCTATTATCCTCAGTCATTTTGCAACCGGACCCCTGTGACTTGTCATTGTTGATACACACAATTTTTTTTTACTTCTTCCACACTCACTTATGGAATTCAAAATGACAATGCTTATCTTTCATCATTTGATCAGTTATACTTGGATGTGTAGTGTTGCTGGCATACCTAAGTTTTCTAATCTTGACAATGAAAAAAATCATTAAAGTAATTGGCAATATCAATCGGTTTTGTGTTGCTCCTCATTACACACCACAGACCAACAAATATTATTTACATCAACAACATAGGAATCACTACAAAAGTAATTGTATTACCTCTTATACACTATATTAGACCCAGCCTTTTGAAATGTGCTTTTCCTAGATATGGCTACACTACTGTGATCACTACATTCTATGGATTTGGATACTGCTTTCAAGCCAATTTCTGCAGCATTAGTAATGATGTAATTACTACATGTTGATTATTTCATTCCTGTGCTGTTTGTAACTACCCTGGTAGGTTGACTGATAACCTGAAGCAGATTGCATGCACTAGTTTAGTTTGAAGCTTTTTCTTGAGTGGGCAGCTTGATGAAAGTCAATATTTAAATCACCCAGAAAATATATCTCTCTGTTGGTATCACATACCTTATCAAGCATTTCACACATATTATCCAGATACTGACTGTTAGTACTTGGTGGTCTATAGCAGCTTCCCACTAGAATGGGCTTCAGGTGAGGCAGATGAACCTGTAGCTATGTTACTTCAACATGATTTTACATGAGATCCTCTAAGCTTAACAGGAATGTGGTTCTGAATATGAACAACAACACCTCCACCTTTGGCATTTCTATCTTTTCTGTAGATGGTATAACCATGTATTGCTACCACTGTATCATCAAAGGTATTATCTAAGTGAGTTTCAGAATATGAATGTCATCTCTTACTAGCAAATTATTGATTTCATGAACCTTTTTCTTAAGCTGTTAATGTGGGCTATTTTTAGCACTGTTCTGGGATGCTTGATGCTTGGGGGGGATCGAAATTAGGAGGAGGATTATTTAAGATACTGTTTAAAGAGGTAGGGTTTCAGATGTTTTCAGAAGATGGGCAGGGACTCTGCCGTCCTAGCTTCAGAGGGGAGCTGGTTCCACCATTGGGGTGCCAGGACAGAGAAGAGCTTGGACTGGGCTGAGCGGGAGCTTCCCTCCCATAGGGGTGGGAGGGCCAAGAGACCTGAGGTGGCTCGGGTTGGGGTAGGGTTTGACCATACCCTGAAGTTATGGAGGAGTGGGGTAACACTAGAGAACTTGGGAAGGTTGAAAACCAGGCGGGTGCATTCTGGATAAGTTGCAGGGGTTTGATGGAACAAGCAGGGAGCAAAGCCAACAACAAATTGCAGTAGTCCAGACGGGACTACTGGATCAGGACCTGTGCCTCTTCCTGTGTGTGGTAGGGTCGTACTCTACGGATGTTGTAGAGCATGAACCTGCAGGAGCGAGTCACTACTTTGCTGTTTTCAGAGAACGACAGGGTGTTGTCCAGGGTCACGCCAAGGTTCTTTGCGCTCTAGGAGGGTGACACTGTGGAGTTGTCAACTGTGATGGAGAGGTCTTTGAGCGGGCAGGCCTTCCCAGGGAGGAAGAGCAGTTCTGTCTTGTCAAGGTTGAGCTTGAGGTGGTGAAAGAGGTCAAGGCGTAGGGTAGTTCTGTGTGACAGACTAGTGGACTCAATAGGCTGAGTGAATGAGTAGCGGATGATGTCAACCTTTTTTTAATGTGGTTGACAAAGTCGTCCGCAGAGAAGGAGGAGGAAGGGGGAGGGGTGGATAATTAAGGAGGGAGGAGAAGGTGGAAAACAGTTTCCTGCAGTTAGAGGCACAAGCTTGAAATTTAGAGTGGTAGAAAGTGGCTTTAGCAGCGGGTACAGAGGAAGAGAAAATAGAGAGGAGGGAGTGAAAGGATGATAGGTCCTCAAGAAGTGTTGTTTTCCTTCATTTCACTCAGGTGCCCGCAGCCCTGTTCTGTAAGCTCGCAATGAGTCATTCAGCCACGGAGAAGGAGAGGAGGGCTTAGCCGGCCGGGAGGAAAGGGCAGAGAGTAGGTTCGAAGAGGCAGAATCATGAGAAGGATTTAGCGGAAGGGAGAGATGATAGGATAGAAGAGGAGAAAGTAGTGGGAGAGAGAGTGAAGATTGCGATGGTGCATGACCATCTGGCTAGGAGCTGAGGGGCTGAGGTTGGAGGAAAAGGAGACATAAAAGGAAACAAAGTAGTGGTCAGATACTTGGAGGGGGGTCGCAGTGAGATAAGTAGGCAAGCGTTTTGCCTGCCTTGTGAGTTGGAGGGGATTGGGAAAGAGTTAGGTCAAAAAAGGCAAGGAGGGGAAAGAGAGTTGGAAAGAAGTGAATCAAAGGCAAACATCAGGAGGTTGAAGTCGCCAAGTACGAAGGGCGGTGAGCCATCATCAGGAAATGACCTCATAAAGATGTCAAGCTCATTGAGGAACTCTCCAAGAGCACTTGGTAGGCTATAGATGACAGTAATGTTAACCTTGGGTGGACAAGTGACAGTGACAGCATGTAATTCAAATGAGGACATGGACAGTTGGGAGGAAAGAGAAAATCTCCAATTAGGAGAAATGAGTAGACCTGTGCCACTACTGCGATGAACAGATGCTCTCGGACTATGAGAGACAACATAGTCAGATGAAGAAAGAGCAACTGGAGTACCAGTGTTCTCTGGGGTGATCCACGTCTCCGTCCGGGGCAAAAGGGGCAGCATAGGCTGGGATGAACTCAGCGTTCGTGACCGCAGATCGGCAGTTCCAAACGCTGCCAGAGACCCAGAATTCCACATGAGTTGTCCGCACAGGCTACACTAAATTAGAAGGGTTGCAGCCAAGGGGTCAGGAGCGTCTATAAAACATATAGGGAGAGGTGCGAACTGGGATAGAAAACACACACATAGTTGACAAAGCTACAAAATAGCAAAATAACTAGTTAAGATACTCAAGTGAGAGAGTGGTGTGAGCCTTCCTCTCTTTCCTTCCTTGAACAACTCGGCAGAACAACTCCGCCGAACGGTCTTTGTTTTGGCCACAGTCTTTGTTTTAGCCACAGTCTTTGTTTTGGCCACGGTCTTTGTTTTAGCCACGGTCTTTGTTTTAGCCACAGTCTTTATTTTGGCCACGGTCTTTGTTTTAGCCACAGTCTTTGTTTTGGCCACAATCTTTGTTTTGGCCACAGTCTTTGTTTTGGCCACGATCTTTGTTTTGCGACAGAACTGCCACTCACACGACCGCCACTTACAGCTGCCACTGAGAAACCAGGGGAGACTGAAGAACTAGCAATCATTGCTGATTGCCTAGCAGAGGTGGAGAGCACACATCCCTGTACTAATTGCTGATTGCCTAGGAGAGGTGAAATCACCCCCCCCAAATACAGCCACTGATTACCAAAAACAAGTCACAAATCGCCCTGCCCCTTGATCGTGATTGATCGTGATTGAGTCGGCAGTTCACACACCAAGTAGGCTACTGGGAAAACAGGCAGCACTTAGCTAGCACTCCTGGAGATAAACAGGCAGCACTTAGCTAGCACTCCTAGAGATAAACAGGCAGCACTTAGCTAGCACTCCTGGAGATATCAGGAGTCCTCTAGCTATGGAATTAATCACTTCCCACAACAATTTGCTTGCAGCTGAAACTGGTGTCATGGGTTCTGTTCTGAGGGCAGTTTCTCCTCCCTGTTGGCTGTGCACAATTTGGCTTGCGCAACGGCTCACATGGAATCTTTGCTGCTGCCTTGGCCCTCATATACAGTGCATTCGAAAAGTATTCAGACCCTTTGACTTTGCCTACATTTTGTTACATTACAGTCAGATTCTAAAATGGATTCAGTGGACTGATATAGGGTACACCGTTTTGAGATTATAATTACAATAGATGAATACAATAGAATAGCCCACCCTGCACTTCATTCACAATTGGTGGTTACATAATTATGCATTGTTTGCTTCCTCTTGCTCAACTCACCCATTCTCCCCCATCATACTATATTTAATGTATTTAATGCCTTGTTATATGTGGGAAATTAGTTTCGGTATAGTCTATGTTCCGTTTCGAGGCAATTATCAGGGTGATTATCAACTGGGCACGACACCTTCAACTATTGAGAGAAGGAGCGGAGTAGGCCAATCTGTTGGGAGAAGGAGCGGAGTAGGCCAATCTGTTGGGAGAAGGAGCGGAGTAGGCCAATCTGTTGGGAGAAGGAGCGGAGTAGGCCAATCTGTTGGGAGAAGGAGCGGAGTAGGCCAATCTGTTGGGAGAAGGAGCGGAGTAGGCCAATCTGTTGGGAGAAGGAGCGGAGTAGGCCAATCTGTTGGGAGAAGGAGCGGAGTAGGCCAATCTGTTGGGAGAAGGAGTTGGGGAGTAGGCCAATCTGTTGGGAGAAGGAGCGGAGTAGGCCAATCTGTTGGGAGAAGGAGCGGGGCCAATCTGTTGGGAGAAGGAGAAGGCCAATCTGTTGGGAGAAGGAGCGGAGTAGGCCAATCTGTTGGGAGAAGGAGCGGAGTAGGCCAATCTGTTGGGAGAGATGGAGCCAATCTGTTGGGAGAAGGAGTAGGCCAATCTGTTGGGAGAAGGAGCGGAGTAGGCCAATCTGTTGGGAGAAGGAGCGGAGTAGGCCAATCTGTTGGGAGATGGAGCGGAGTAGGCCAATCTGTTGGGAGAAGGAGCGGATTAGGCCAATCTGTTGGGAGAAGGGGCAGCAGGGAAAAACATTCATAAAATGACATGCCATCCTAAAACTGGTTATAACTCCAGTTCTGTTTGTGATATTAACATTCTAACAACAGCAGTGTGTTATAGAGACGTATTTAGGAGAAGTCAAGAATGAGGGGATATGACCTTATAACTGGAGAGTAATAAAACATTTTAAATGTGTTGTTAGTCATTATGATGCTGTCTGTCTTTCTAGTGTTAATATACAGAATCACTAAGAAATCCATTCATATTTTGTTGAGGGAAGGCCATAAAAAACATGATACAAGACAATGTATTTCAAAATAACAGTATAGCATGTTCTGAGTTGTATTTATCTGTGCTTATTAGCCAAGGCTATGGCTGTGTCATGCCAAT
This sequence comes from Oncorhynchus tshawytscha, assembly GCF_018296145.1. Classification (NCBI taxonomy): domain Eukaryota; kingdom Metazoa; phylum Chordata; class Actinopteri; order Salmoniformes; family Salmonidae; genus Oncorhynchus; species Oncorhynchus tshawytscha. The sequence goes on from NC_056435.1 coordinate 53,722,744, forward strand.
GAAATGAAGCTGTTAATTTAGCAGATATAACAGGCCCTGCACCTACCACAGTCCACATATATTTTACAGTAAGAATATTATGGGATATAACAGAAGAAAGGATATTTATCCCAAATGTCTATTGCTGATTGTTACCAGTAACCTACTCACATGAGGAACGTGCAGGGAGCCACCGTTATTCTAGGAGAAAGTTACATTTTGAAACAGAGACCATCCCTGCAATTTGTGGAGTTGTCATTAGAAACCTTAGAATCTTCTCTTTCTGATAGGGTATAGCAATCACATGTCTGGCCTGCATGGACCTCTGTCAGATGATATGGAAGAAGTACTATTTGACCTCCTTTCCCTTCTTTGTCAATGCACACTGCACTGGTCATCTGTCACTATTTGACAATTGATAATATTGTCACCCATCAGACTACTTTAGTCCACATATATTATTATTGTTATTATTTCATGTGTGAAAATAGTTCCAATGTAGTTTTAGGTGTCATTTGGACAGGCCAGCTGGGCAGGCAACTGTTGTCTTACAGTCAGGAAATACACTATTGTATTATTTGAGTAGTTCAAGTTGAAGTTTTATTAGTTGTACTGTATGTACGGGATAGACATTGTATACATCGTCTAACGAAATGCTTATTTGCAGATTCCATCTCGACAATGCAACAATAATAAAAGATAAGAATAAAAGATAAGAATGATTTGATTTGATTTTTTGATTTAGAATAGGAACATAAAGTAAATGGCTCGGTAGAATATAATATTTTTTTTGTTGCATAAGTATAATACAGGAAGGCACAATTTATTGTACAATATTTGTGTTTTGGGGATGGGGGCAGTGTATAAACTGATCAGTATAATAAGGGTTTTGTAGCAGCAGTTGTGAGGTGTGGGTGTGTCCATGAGTTTCTGAGTGTCTGTGTGCATAAGTGAGTACATGTGTGCTAAGGTGCAGAGAATCAGAGCAGGTGGACAGTGCAGTTCAAGCATTCAGCAGTCTGATAGCTTGTAAATAGAAAGTGTTTCTGGGCCTGTTAGTATCAGACCTCATGCCTCGATACCGTCTGCCAGAAGTTAAAGGAGAGAACAGCTCGTGGCTGTAGTGTGTGTGGTCCTTGATTATGCTGTGTGCCTTCCTCAGGTACTGTTTCGAGTAGATCTCCTGGATGGGTAGGAACACGATCCTTAGTGATGTACTGGGCTGTCTTCAACACCCTCTGAAGGGCCTTGAGGTCATGGACGGAGTTGCTCCGTACCAGGCTGTGATGCAACCAGTCACTGCGCTCGATGGTGCAGTGGTAGTATTTGGAGAGGACTGCCGAATTTCTTCAGCCACCTTAGTATTTGCAGTCTATGCGCTTTTGGATCATTCAATACACTTTCTGACTGATTACAATTTACATTTGGTGTCCTGGGGTTTTTTATGACCTATTTTAACATAATAAAGGCATTCATTTATCAATTTATTGTTTATTATGGAATATTTACACAATTGAAATATCAACAGCATGACCATCATGGCCATTGTAGTAGTTATGGAATTTTGGCGCTCCAAGTATTAACTGAGAGATCTGTGAATTAGCATGTCATCAGGGACTTTTTAGGCCAATGATGACAGCAAAGAAGAAGGCTGTTATTTGTCCCACTCCCAGAGTCCCCTAGCTTCCAAAAGGCATCAGTAGAAAAATACTTTAATTTAGGAGTAAATTAAACAGGATGTTCTGGTATGCACACAAGTTAAGTCAAGTCGAATATATATCAAGTGCATTTTACATTGGTCTCAGTCATAACGGTTCTCAACAAAACCAGAATGGACAGAGGCACATTCTCAGAGAAAAGCTAAGTCACAGATTGACGTAAGACACTTTCCAGATAAGTAATGAAGTTATCCCTCCCCTTACTATCTCTTATCTGCTTTCCCTCTCCTCTTATCTTCTACCCTTATCTTCATTTTATCCTCTTTCTCTCCTCCCCACTCATCCATCTATCCATCTATCCATCTATCCATCTATCTATCTATCTATCTATCTATCTATCTATCTATCTATCTATCTATCTATCTATCTATCTATCTATCTATCTATCTATCTATCTATCTATCTATCTATCTATCTATCTATCTATCTATCTATCTATCTATCTATCTATCTATCTATCTATCTATCTATCTATCTATCTATCTATCTATCTATCTATCTATCTATCTATCTATCTATCTATCTATCTATCTATCTATCTATCTATCTATCTATCTATCTATCTATCTATCTATCTATCTATCTATCTATCTATCTATCTATCTATCTATCTATCTATCTATCTATCTATCTATCTATCTATCTATCTATCTATCTATCTATCTATCTATCTATCTATCTATCTATCTATCTGATGAAAGCAGATAATATCTATCTATCTATCTATCTATTATGCTTTTGATTGACAAAAAATAAAACATCAGCTTTTAATTATGAGTGAGAGTCGCGCTTGTTTCTCAACTAATATTCCCTATGCTCATTTGTATTCACTTTCCCATCTCTCCCCAGTGGCTGTGCTGCTGAAGGATGACTACTTTGTACGGGGGGCAGGACTGCCTGGACGCTTCAAGGCGGAGAAGATTGAGTTCCATTGGGGTCAGAGTAACGGATCAGCAGGGTCAGAACACAGCATCAACGACAGGAAGTTCCCTGTGGAGGTGAGATTAGTTGGCCACAGAGGACAGGGGTTGTACGGGTTAGATCATATGGACACAGATGATAGGGGGCTGTAGGGGTTAGATAATATGGACACAGAGGATAGGGGGTGTAGGGGTTAAATCATATGGACACAGAGAATAGGGGGGGCTGTAGGGGGGGTTATATCATATGGACACAGAGGATAGGGGGGGCTGTAGGGGTTAGATCATATGGACACAGAGGATAGGGGGCTGTAGGGGTTAGACCATATGGACACAGAGGATAGGGGGTGTAGGGGTTAGATCATATGGACACAGAGGATAGGGGGCTGTAGGGGTTAGATCATATGGACTCAGAGAATAGGGGGCTGTAGGGGTTAGATCATATGGACACAGAGGATAGGGGGCTGTAGAGGGGTTAGATCATATGGACTCAGAGAATAGGGGCTGTAGGGGTTAAATCATATCAACACAGGATGTGGTTATATCTGGACACAGAGAATAGGGGCTGTAGGGGTTATATCATATGGACACAGAGAATAGGGGGCTGTAGGGGTTAGATCATATGGACTCAGAGAATAGGGGGCTGTAGGGGTTATATCATATGGACACAGAGAATAGGGGGCTGTAGGGGTTAAATCGTATCAACACAGAGGATGTGGCTGTAGGGGTTATATCATATGGACACAGAGAATAGGGGGCTGTAGGGGTTAGATCATATGGACACAGAGGATAGGTGGCTGTAGGGGTTAGACCATATGGACACAGAGGATAGGGGGTGTAGGGGTTAGACCATATGGACACAGAGGATAGGGGCTGTAGGGGTTATATCATATGGACACAGAGAATAGGGGCTGTAGGGGTTAGATCATATGGACACAGAGGATAGGTGGCTGTAGGGATTAGACCATATGGACACAGAGGATAGGGGGTGTAGGGGTTAGACCATATGGACACAGAGGATAGGGGGCTGTAGGGGTTAGATCATATGGACACAGAGGATAGGGGGTGTAGGGGTTAGACCATATGGACACAGAGGATAGGGGGCTGTAGGCGTTAAATCATATGGACACAGAGAATAGGGGGTGTAGGGGTTAGACCATATGGACACAGAGGATAGTGGGCTGTAGGGGTTAGATCATATGGACACAGAGGATAGGTGGCTGTAGGGGTTAGACCATATGGACACAGAGGATAGGGGGCGAGACTGAGGGTGTTTATGGTTGAGACTGATACACTGATCCAAAAAGAGAAGGATGTGTCAGTGCAGGCTGTGAACCTAGAGTACAGGAGTTTACTGCAGCTCAACGGGGTGAGTATTACCATGTCGGCCTCATGCTGAGTGGATGAACTTAATTGTCTTATTTGAGAGATGTGCAAAAAGAGAGTGACAGAAAGACTGTGACGAATACGGAGAAAGCAAGAGAGAGACACACATTGATTGCCTATTGTGGCTGTCCTTTGCGATGCAGATACATTCTCACCCTGATGGCAGATTAATCATTCAGACTGAGTCAGGAGTCAGAAGTGGGGAGACACTTTCAGCATGTCAACACAGTGAACTTTCCAGCACCTAAAGCACTTAACTTTGCGCTACCATTATGTCTGTTGAATTAGCTACCTGTTTTTGAATCCTTTGCATACAAGTGAAATAGAAGGGGAGAGCTCTCCATGTGCTGCTTTTCTCTCCCATGTCTCATAGACCTGGGAATTCTTTCTTTCTAGCCTAGCACTGTTCTTATAAAGCCTTCCCTCTGGCAGTCAGGGCCCATATTCATTAAGCTTCTCACATAAAACCTTCCTTCCTTGTCTGTCTTTGTAGCGCTAGCTCTTTTCTTAGAGAGCTTTTCTTCCCTACAGGTTTCTGATTCTGAATGCTTGTGTAATTACGATCACCATTTTGTCTCCTCACATCTTTCTGTGACCAATGAACCGTGAAAGGGCACTGGATGGATGATATGCAGCCATTCTAATTGAAAGCAGTGCTCAGTATGGCTCAGTTGATAGAGCATGGCACTTGCAATACCAGGGCTGTGGGTTTGATTCCCACATGGGGCCAGTATGAAAATGCACACTCAGGTCTCACTCAAGTTTATTTTCTCAATAACACATAGTTTTCATCGATTTTTGTCTTTCTATTATCGTAAGTGTTACCTTTTTTTATGTCTTCAATCACTTCTTTATTCAAATCGTTTAGATTTTGAAGTCGCTCTGGATAAGAGTGTGTTCTAAATGACTCAACTCTAAATGTATTAGCTGTTGTACATATGGCTGCATTTGATAGTGCTGCCGTTACCTGTCGGTGGTGGTAATTACGGATGTGTAATTAACTTTGATGAAAGGTTTGTCTGGATAGTGGGTAGTTAAGGGGGAGGAAGGAAAGGCAGCAGGAGAAGAGAAGGTAAAGGGATTTATTGCTATTCATTTCTGTTAAAATATCTGACTGGTTACAGGATCCTAGACGTTTGACGCTAGTTCCTATTTCACAGTATGGTCGTTTTCAAGCAAGGGGGAAGGCCGATGACATCACGACTTCCCATCAAACTCTACTCCTTGCAGTTTGCAGTTGTGTCAAAAAACACTATTTTGCGCAGTTGTGTCTAAAAACACTCTTTTGCTCAAAACATATTGCTCAAAACCAATTTTTGATACCCTTTAGTGTGTGCACTTTACTGTATTTCTACTGGGTGAGGCTAAGGCTTAAAAGGATGTGAGAGATGCTGAATGGGTGTAAACAAAGCAGGAAAAGGCCATTTTCTTCTACTTGTCTCCTAAGTGGGATAACACATTTATCAACTGCAGCATAACTTTCCCATGTTTCCTCCAACTACAGTGGTATACAAATTTGAAGCTCTGAGGCTGTACTTTTATTTAAAAAATATATTTTTTTTTAACCTGGTCACATACAGTGCCATCTAAAAGTATTTACACTCCTTGACTTTTCCCACATTTTGATGTTGCATCCTGCATTTAAAAGTGATTAAATTGAGATTTTTGTTGGTCACTGGCCTACACAAAATACCCCATAATATGAAAGTGGAATAATGTTTTTTGAAATGTTTACAAATGAATGAAAATGAAAAGCTTAAATGTCTTGAGTCAATAAGTAGCATACCCCTTTGTTATGACAAGCCTAAATGCATTCAGTCGTAAACATTTACTTAATAAGTCATAATATGTTGCAAGGACTCACTCTGTGTAATAATAGTGTTTTACATGATTTTTGAAGGATTGCCTCATTTCTGTGCCCCACACATACATTTATCTGTAAGGTCCCTCAGTCAAGCAGTGAATTTCAAACACAGATTCAATCACAAAGACCAGGAAGGTTTTCCAAAGCCTCGCAAAGAACCACGCCTATTGGTAGATGGGTAAAAATAACAAAAGCAGACATTGAATATCCCTTTGAGTATGGTGATGTTATTAATTGCACTTTGTATGGTGTATCAATACACCCAGTCACTACAGAGATACTCAGTTGCCGGAGAGTAAGGAAACCACTGAGGGATTTCTCCATGAGGCTAATGGTGACTTTCAAACAGTTACAGAGTTTAATAGCTGTTATATGAGAACTGAAGATGGATCAACAACATTGTAGGTACTCCACAATACTAACCTAATTGATGGGTATGCTTTTCATCGTTAAGGACTGGGGAGTTTTTCAGGATAAGAATAAACAGATTGGAGCTAAGCACAGGCAAAATCCTAGATGAAAATCTAGTTCATTCTGCTATCCATCAGACTTTGGGAGAAGAATTCACCTTTCAACAGGACAATAACCTAAAACACAAGGCCAAATCTACACTAGAGTTGCTTACCAAGAAAACAGTGAATGTTCCTGAGTGGCCGAGTTACAGTTTTGACTTAAATCTACTTGAAAATATATGGCAAGACCTGAAAATGGTTGTCTAGCAATGATCAACAACCAATTTGACAGAGCTTGAAGAATTTAAAAAAATAATAATGGGGAAATGTTGCACAATCCAGGTGTGGAATGCTCTTACAGACTTACCCAGAAATCATCTGTAATTGTTGCCAATGGTGCTACTACACTGAACAAAAATATAAACGCAACATGTAAAGTGTTGGTCCCATGTTTTATGAGCTGAAATAAAAGATCCCTGAAATGTTCCATATGCACAAAAAACGTATTTCTCTCAAATGTTATGGACAAATTAGTTGACATACCTGTTAGTGAGCATTTCTCCTTTACCAAGATTATCCATCCACCTGACAGGTATGGCATATCAAGAAGCTGATTAAACAGCATGATCATTACACAGGTGCACGTGCTGGGGACAATAAAAGGCCACTCTAAAATGTGCAGTTTTGTCACACAACACAATGCCACAGATGCCTCAAGTTTTGAGGGGCATGCAATTGGCCTGCTGAATGCAGGAATGTCCACCAGAGCTGTTGCCAGAGAATTTCATGTTCATTTCACTACCATAAGTCACTTACGATGTTGTTCTAGAGAATTTGGCAGTACCAACTGGCCTCACAACCGCAGACCACGTGTATGGCGTTGTGTGGGAGAGCGGTTTGCTGATGTCAATGTTGTGATCAGTGCCCCATGGTGTCGGTGGGGTTTGGGTATGGGCATACATAAGCTACAGACAACTAACACAATCACATTTTATCGATGGCAATTTGAATGCACAGATGAATACCGTGACGAGATCCTTAGGCCCACTGTCGTGCTATTCATCTGCCGCCATCAGCTCATGTTTCAGCATGATAATGCACGGCCCCATGTCGCAAGGATTTGTACACAATTCAAGACAATAATTTCCCTGCAAATAAACATAATTTATATATAAAAAAGTGTTTTTTGCAAGCAGAAGGCATTTAGAATAAAATGGCAACATCCCGCCCTATAGGTGGTAAATCATTAGATTTGATTCAATTCCATTTTTGAGGACTGCAACCATAGAAATTCAATGTATTTATACCTATTAAGCCATTGTCAACTTCCAGTCTGCTTATTTTGCTCACAGCTCACTGTCAATTGCCCACTATCACCCTATGTTTACATATTAGGGTATGGATTTCATGAAGAAAAATGATTTGTTTGAAAATGCAACTGGGGCCATCACACCTTCAAAATGATTCGGCAATCATCATTTATTTGAAAAACACCATTTCCTTCATGTGTTCTAATAAGGAAAGTTGGACAGAGAAATCCACTCCTGTCGAACGAATGAAAATGTTGTCTATCTTTAGAACAGTTTCCTGTACCTGCCGTTTCCATGACGCGTCCCAATGACGGGATCAATGGAAACCTGTCTATAGTGTGTAGTATTTTTCATTTGAAATAGACATGACGTGTGCGTGCGTTTGTCTGTCCGTGTGTAAACATTTTGAGGAATAAGAGTTAAAAGGTCAAAGAGACCTTCATAAAACCTGACATCCTTTAGGATTGTTACCAGGCACTCTTCTCTATGGCCGTGTCCCAATATGTGTATATAGTTTGGCTTACCCCTAACAAACTTTGATTTTCCATTCATAAGTCCACTATATGATTTGCCAAACATCACTAGCCTTCTATTTTCATATCATATGAATGTTCAGTCTTTCCCACAAATAAACGGTATCTAAAAGCTTAGAGCCATTTATTTGTCATTCAATGGAAAATGGTCATTTTCATCATACCATATCAGCCATATATATCGCCTAGTAGTCTTTCTTAGATTCACTTGAGAACAGAACTTCAGATAGTCATCTTCAACATATGATTATTGTTTCCTGTCTCAGAAAAGGGGCTGTAATTTTTCCTGTGCACTTCTTGCTGCTTACTTGTCCTCCATTCTATCAAGTGCGCTCACTCACCGGCCTCCCTCTGAGCTGTAGACTGATGGAGCCTCCCCAACACAATGTCACTAATCAAAAGAATGTCTTAGGGAGGGAATGGGTGGGTGATTCATCCCACTGTTGTGCCCCATTGGACACGGAACAAAGAAACAAAGAACCCAGATAAAATAAAGTCTAAACAAACCATGTGTTTGAATGTAGATGCTCTGAAGAGCCCTCGTGTGTGGGTGTGGGTGTGTGTCGGTGGGTGGGGATGAGTGTGTATGTGCTACATAGCTTCTGGCTTTGTATCTTGTAGCTTCACAATGCAAACACCTAGGGGACATAGTTGTGTATGAGGATTTAACTTCAAACTCACTCACCTCAAAGTCTTGACTTTATGCTGTAGCAGATCAGGGGGATAACTTTGTGAAGTGAGAGTATTTACAGACTGAGCTCATTCAGTGTCTCATTGCAATGATAAACGGATGGGAAATGGAAGTGTGCGTGTGTGCGTGCGCGTGTGTGTGTGTGTGTTTGTGTGTGTGTGTGACCGGTCTTCCTCTAGAAGTTGTCCTGTTTAGCATGGAACACTCAGCCCAGATAGGGCTGGCTGGGGTTCTGGCAGCTAAATCTAACCCTAAACCAGGACTGGCTGAATGGGGTTCTGGCAGCAGGGATTGAGGTCCTGTTTAGCATGGAACACTCGGCCCAGATAGGGCTGGCTGGCGTTCTGGCAGCATGGATTGAGATGCAGTAAGTGACACCATGGGGAAATTACCCCTGACCTCTGGAACACAGAAAGGAAGAGAGGAAGTGCAATAGCAGTGGAATAAAGAGGAGAAAACTGCCTGCGGAAGCCTCACACTCTGGATAAAGCACACACACACACACACAGACACACACACAGATAGACAGACAAACACCCACACAATTCACTGAAGTGAATTGAGTAGGAAAGCATTACTTTTTCAAAGGACTGTTACAAAATCCCAAGACTCCTTACACTCTATATCAAGCACTCAAGATTGTCATCTGATGAATGTTCAGTCTTTCCCACAAATAAACTGTATCTAAAAGCTTAGAGCCATTCACTGTTTGACAGTCAGTCAAATGGCACATTTGTCATTCAATGGAAAATGGTCATTTTCATCATACATTTTTCATGTTTGAGAATTGATAGATTGAATTCAGTCTGTAATACGCAGTAAGTACAAGCCTGTTAACATACAAGCCTGTTAACCCTCGCAAGGCTGCCGGCCCAGATGGTATCTCTAGCCACGCCTTCAGAGCCCTCATGTGCAGACCAGCTAGCTGTTGTGGTCTCTGACATTTTCTCTCTCTAGCTCCGGCTGTTATCCCCACTATCATCCTGTGCCCAAGAAAGGGAAATTATCTGAACTGAATGACTACTGACCTGTAGCATTCACTTCCATCATCATGAAGTGCTTCAAGAGGCTAATCAAAGACCACATCACCTCATCCATCCCCGACACACTCAACCCTCTCCAATTCGCCTACCGCCCTGACAGATCCACGGGCGATGCAATCGCCATTGCACTGCACACTGCCCTCACCCACCTGGCCTACAGGAATGCATACAGTTTGTGAGGATGCTGTTTGACTACAACTTGGCCTTCAATACTATAGTGTCCTCTAAGATCTTCACAAAGCTTAGCAAACCTGGAAGTGAACTCCCTTTGCAACTGGGTTCTGGACTTCCTGACGGGCCGCCCCCAGGTGGTGAAGGTAGGTAACACTGAGGTGAAGAAGGCACGGCAGTGACTCTTCACCCTCAGGAGGCTGAAGAAACTCGGCCTTTTCCCTGAGGGCCCTTACAATGTTCTACAGGAGCACCATCGATACCATACTGTCGGGCTGCATCACGGCCTGGTATGGGAACTCCACCACCGCTGACCGCAAGACTCTACAGAGTTTGGTATGCTCAGCTGAATGCATCATTGGGTGCTCACTGCCTGCCCTCCAGCACACCTAAAACACCAGGTGTCGCAGGAAGGCCAAGAAGATCCTCACGGACCTCAGCCACCTGATCCACGGCCTGTTCCCCCCACTTCCATCACTTAGACATGGGCAGTATAAGAGTATCATGGTAAAAACTAGCTTATTTTGCCAGCTAGAATTTTTTTTAAACAAATGACTTCAGAAACGGAGGAAGAAGAAGAGCCAAATCCACAATTCACCCCTCCAAAGAAAGCATAGCTCTGGGGCTTCTCCAAAATGCCACCAGATCCACAGTCGAATCCCTAACCGAAGCATCACATTTCAGTTTAGTCCGCACTCGGCAGACTATATATAGAACTCTCCCAGAGCCTCAGAATGGCCGGTTTACCCCAACGTACAGCCCCACAAAAACCTTTAAAACATGCTCTATACAGTAACAGTGACCTCCATCGTGGCCGAAACTACTCTTCCCATAGGCTTGTACTATCTACAGTATGACATCCTCAGCAATTAGCTGCCATAAGGTCTCATGTGGCTCAGTTGTTAAAACATGGTGCTTGCAATGCCAGGGTTGTGGGTTTGATTCCCACAGGGGACCAGTACGAAGAAGTACGTAGAATGTACACTCACTCTGTAAGTCGCTCTGGATAAGAGCATCTGCTAAATGACTAAAATGTAAAAATATAACAGCTGGCAGACATGTTTACATTTGGTTAGTTGTATCAGTGTTATTTAGATGGAAGACGTGAGCTAAATGTGCTAGCAAATGTCTAGTTCTGCTGGCTGTTTGAGATGCTTTGGAAGCCTTGTTGATGGTAGAGAGGGCATCCACTTTGAGAAGCACATTTTCACTGAAGCCCTCCTTCCATTGTTGATAGCTGTGGAAGTTCTCAGGGATAAAATCTGCCCCTTAGATTGATGAGTGAACGCCCAATGCGCCCGCCTGATTCTCATTCTCAAGTTTTTCATTCATCGTGTGAAGCTGACCGTGGGGCGTTGTGGGATTTTTTTCCAGAGTTAGAGCTGATTTGGAGAACCTCAAACCCAACTTTTAGAACAACATTATAACAATTGATTTAAGAGTTTGTATAGTAGCTGCAAGCATATCATCCAATTTAGTTAGTCATTTGGTATTGCCTGGCAGACAAGACAAGCAGCACAGTAATCCTCTAAGACCTTCAGATCACTCCTGTCTTGTTTACATATCCTGACAAACATGAACATGGTCCGCCCCTATGGTGATTACTGAGCTGCACTGAAACACACTGCCAAGTTGTGAGCCTGGCACTGGTGATCACTGAACCACATTGCCATATTGTGAGCATGGCCGTTACATAAAGACCAGTGGGCTGCACTGCCTGTGGCCCCTGGCTGATGTTGTCATGCTCTTTTTCAAAGCAGTGAAGTGGTGGGATCGATAATGGACCACCTGTTAGATCCCAGTCAGTGCAGTGATTGACGAAGGAGCTATTTCCCCCACAGGAGGCCACGGGGATATCTGTTATAATAATGTATTTATATGTCACCTCCTGTTACATTCATTATACGAATATGAAATATGATATGAAATGTGATATGCAAGGCACAGCAGAAGGGTGGATGTGTGTGTGCATGCTTTCATATGCTCGAAGCTACTATAATTGTTCTTGCGATGTGATTTTTGTCTGTGTGTTGGTCTTGGTGTGAGCCTGTGCTTTACTTTGTGCTCAAAGTGAACAACAAGGTCTCATTAACATTGCATATATTTCTGCCTCACAACCAACTTGATTTATAACCAAAGAGTCTTATACTTATAAATGATAAAAGCAGAATGTTGTTTTATGGCTGTTGGTTCTCTCCTTGGCCCCACAGACAGTTATAATACATGGGTAGTGTCGTGTCTGTGACTATCATTAAATGTGAAGACTGTTATTTTATCAAATCAATTCTCTGTGTAATTATTATTGTGTGATTAAACTAATCATGTAAACTTTAATTAACTAGGAAGTTGAGGCACCACAGGAAAATGTTTATAGAGTCTCTATTTCCCAAATCGACTCTTCAGATATTTTCATATTTTATCAGTTAATCTTCTATTAATGTACCATTATTACCTCATCAGTTCTCATTACTGAACATCGCAAACCCTTGGATATCTGCAAGAACCCTAGCCTAAATGATGAATCAGCGATATACAATTGGGCTTAATTATTTATTTACTAACTAGCTAATTAATCACAGAAATACAATAATCACAGAAACACACAATAGTTCATACATTGAGTATTACATGATATAAAGAACAAGTCCCTAGTGGACGAAACCGATAGGATGGCTTGGTAGACAAAGGAAAGGGGGTGTGGACCGCTCAAGAGCGGGAAACTCATAGCTGATAACTACACTCATCAAAATTGCTAATACCTTATATGAAGACCGCTCATTCGAAAATGTACATATTTACGATTGTATGTCTTGTTGTTTCTCTCTGTGGTCGCCGGTCTGTCTGCTGGAGAGTCAATCGACAGAAAGTCTCTGGTTGTGTTCATAATGGATACGTCAGATGTTTCGGCGGATGTCGGTATTCTTGTCCTAGGCTTCATACATTTCCGGCTGCGGACTGGTAGTTCAACGACCTAGGATTTCTTACTTCTGTAGTGAATTAATAGTCTCAGAGTTGAACCATTCCAGCCGTGTAGCCAATGCTCCACGCTGTATGGTCTTGTCCTTTGGTAGAGTTGTAGTGCCAACCATTTCAACATGTAGCTACCACTTCATATTTTCTGGTCTTAGAAATTCAACAATTTGCAAACTTAGCTTACACCATGGTTTGCATGATCTGGTGTGAATTGGGTCACGGGATTTTATACTTGGGTAGAAAAGGGCCGTCTCATCACGTCTGTGCCCACCTGGGCGTGGCTACGGACTGTGCATAAGTTACCATAAAACAATCCATTCTCATTTGGAAGACTAAATCACATGGTTATCTTTTCAAAAGTATTCTTATACTTATTCATTCATCTTATACAATCTTCAGATGTAAGCTGGGAACATTAAGAGATATAGTTCTATGTGTTTCCAGTCCTTCATGAGATCTCCAAATGAAACAAACTCGACATGACTGTCCCTTAAGTGTCCATGGACCATTCCCACATTCTCAAAAATATAAATATTGTTTAATTCTCCAATTTTGGGGATTATTAGGTTTGGGAAGAATAATGCCTTTGTTCTCCATAGGCTCTCTCCCTCCATACTCCATGGCAGCGAAGAGAGGGAGTTTCTAGCAGGATTTTATGACCATTGTAAAACCTGATGTGGGAGAGAGAGTGAGAGAGGGGGGGGGGTGGCACCATATACACCCCAAAAGGGCCACGTCATGACAGTAGCATGGGATCACAACAGAGTATTAATTCATGGACAACATGGGGGGCACAACATAGAATGTCACACAGACACAAGAGGAGTGATGAATATTGTTGCGCTGCTTACTCTCAACGTTATCCCACCAATAACTTCACCTGACTTTAACTTGTCCCTGAGTCGGTGTCCTTTTATGCCCTTTATTGCTATATTTGTTGTGTTATACAGTGCATTCGGAAAGTATTCATACACCTTCCCTTTTTCAACATTTTATTACGTTACAGCATTATTCTAAAATGGATGAAATTAATGTTTTACTTCATCAATCTACACAAAATACCCCAAAATGACAAAGCGAAAACAGGTTTGAAGAAAACATAGAATACCTTATTTACATAAGTATTCAAACCCTTTGCTATGAGGCTGGAAATTGAGCTCAGGTTCATTCTGTTTCCATTGATCATCCTTCAGATGTTTCTAGAACTTGATTGGAGAACTCCGCTGACTCGGTATCGTTATCGGTACCCCCTGTATCGCCTCGCTATTGTTTATTTGTTGTGTTATTTTTTACTTTCATTTATTTGGTAAATATTTTCTTAACTCTTCTTGAACTGCACTATTGGTTAAGGGCTTGTAAGTAAGCATTTCACGGTCTACACTTGTTGTATTCGGCACATGTGACAAATAAAGTTTGATTTGAGTCCATCTGTGGTAAATTAAATTCCTTGCACTTGATTTGGAAAGGCACACACCAGTCTATATAATTCCCACATGTCAGAGCAAAAACCAAGCCATGAGGTCGAAGGAATTGTCTGTAGAGCTCCGAGACAGGATTTTGTTGAGGCACTGGGGAGGGTACCAAAATATTTCGGCAACATGGAAGGTCCCCAAGAACACAGTGGCCTCCATCATTCTTAAACGGTTTGTAACCACCAAGACTCTTCCTAGAGCGGGCTGCCGAGCCAAACTGAGCAATTGGGGGAGAAGGGCCTTGGTCAGAGAGGCGACCAAAAACCCGATGGTCACTCTGATAGAGATCCACGGTTCCTCTGGAGATGGGAGAACCTTCCAGGACAACCATCTCTACAGCATTCCACCAATCAGGCCTTTATGGTAGAGTGGCCAGGTGGAAGCCACTCCTCAGTAAAGGGCGCATGTGTAAATATTTGTATGAACATAAGATTCAACAACTGAGACATAAACCAAACAAGTTCCACAGACATGTGACTAACAGAAATGGAATAATGTGTCCCTGAACAAAGGGGGGGTCAAATCAAAAGAAACAGTCAGTATCTGGTGTGGCCAACAGCTGCATTAGGTACTGCAGTGCATCTCATCCTCATGGACTGCACCAGATTTGCCCGTTATTGCTGTGAGATGTTACTCCAATCTTCTACCAAGGCACCTGCACCTTCTGGGGGGAATGGCCCTAGTTGTCACCCTCCGATCCAAAAGGTCCCCGGTTTGAGATCCGGGCTCTTCGCTGGCCATGGCAAAATACTAACATTCCTGTCTTGCAGGAAATCATGCACAGAACGAGCAGTATGGCTGGTGGCATTGTCATGCTGGAGGGTCATGTCAGGATGAGCCTGCAGGAAGGGCACCACACGAGGGAGGAAGATGTCTTCCCTGTAAAGCACAGCGTTGAAATTGCCTGCAATGACAACAAGCTCATTCCAATGATGCTGTGACACACCGCTCCAGACCATGACGGACCCTCCACCTCCAAATCGATCCCGCTCCAGAGTACAGGCCTCTGTGTAATGCGCATTCCTTCGATGATAAACGACCATCACAAATCCAACCAGACAAAACTGTGTCAGTGAAGAGCACTTTTTGCCAGTCCTGTCTGGTCCAGCGACGGTGGATTTGTGCCCATAGGTGACGTTTTCACGACTGGATGAAAAACGTGCCCAAAGTAAACTGCCTGTTACTCAGGCCCCCCAAGAAAATTCAGCCTACCACTGTTTTCAATGGCTGTCACTTTTATTACAAGGTGAAATCCTCCCAGATTGGAGTTCCTAGGGCTTCCACTAAATTGTAGTTTTTCTAGGTGGCTCCGATTTTGACTGTAGTGTCTCCAAGCGCGTGGAAGAGAGCACGTTCTTTGGTGTTTTTCTCCGGTAAAGACAATAATGATTCTCCGTCTTAAAATGTATTGTTTATTTACGTATTAGGGTACCAAAGGTTTGATTATAAACGTTGTTTGACTTGTTTGGAAAGGTTTATTAGTAACGTTTGGGATTCATTTTGTATGCATTTTGATGGAGGGAAACTGGGTGGATTATTGACTGAAGCGCGCCAGCTAAACTGAGTTTTTATGAAAAGGACATTATCGAACAAAAGGACCATTTGTGATGTAACTGGGACCTTTTGGAGTGCCAACAGAAGAAGATCATCAAAGGTAAGTAAGGCAATTATTATATCTCTATTTCTGACTTTTGTGGCGCACCTGCCTGGTTGAAATATGTTTTTCATGGTTTTGTAGCGGGGCGCTGTCCTCAAATAATCGCATGGTGTGCTTTTGCCGTAAAGCCTTTTTGGAATCTGACACAGCGGCTGGATTAACAAGAAGTTAAGCTTTATTTTGATGTATTACACTTGTGATGTTTAGAAATTCTGTCGTTTGAATTTCGCGCTCTGCAATTTCACCGGATGTTGGCCAGGTGGGACGCTGCAGTCCCACCTACCCATAAGAAGTTAATGACCGTTCCACATGTACATGTTCATTAATTGTGTATGATTCATTGAACAAGAATGGGAAATAGTGTTTAAACCTTTTACAATGAAGATCTGTAAAGTTATTTGGATTTTTACGAATTATGAAAACAGGGTCCTGAAAAAGGGAAGTTTATGTGAAAATGGTGCATTTCTATGTTTTGTAGTGAAAATGTGTTTTTCATGACATCATCGACATCATCGGTTTGACCAATTGTGAGTAGGCATTACCTACTAATTGTCTACTAATTGGTTGATGATGTCATTGGAAACACTTGTCTTTCACAATATTTTTTACTACAAAACATAGAAATTATGTTGGGCTAGTGCTGGAGACGATTAATATGAAGTTGAACATTTTTGAAGTCCTGATGTCAACTTCTCCTGAATCAGTGTGGTTTTTATGTGCTTTATGTTCATTTTTGTATAATTTGTTGTGGTAATTGCCCCATTTTATCACTATGAAAGTATGACTCTGACATTTAGCTGTAACATTGACACGCTGCTTTCATCCCTGACTAGAACTTCAACTGATTCAGTGTGACTTTTATGTTCTCTGTGTTCTTTATAGCTACATGGTTGTGCCCTTTTTATCGCTATAAAAGTATTTGATAATTGAGTATCAAGTTTTCTCTAAGTGGGCCCTTGACAGGAGTTGGTCTTGTGTGTGCCAGACTTGGTGAGGGAATGAAGCCTGGGGGGGGCTAAAGCAGAGCTTAGCTAATTGACTAATGTAGCTAATAATGTTTGAATGTTGATGGATGGCTAGTGCTAGCTGTGTGTGTATGTGTGTACGTGTGGATGTGTTTAACTATACTTGTGGGGACCAGGAGTCCCCACAAGAATAGTAAACAAAAATGTGAGAAACTTGGGACATTTTGTTAGTCCCCACAAGGTCAAATGTTACTTCAGGGGTTTAGTGTTAAGGTTACAACTAGTTTTAGGGTTAGAATTAGGTTTAGAGTCAGGTTTAGGAGCTAGGGTTAATTTTAGGATTTGGGTTTCCAGGTTATGGTAAGGGTACGGGTCAGAGTTAGGGGTAAAGGGAAATAGGATTTTGAAAGGGACTGAATTGTGTGTCTCCACAAGGTTAGTTATACAAGACTGTGTGTGTGCATGCGATAGATTGCCATTGCCCTGCTAGCTCTCAGACAGACAACAAATGGGTGCCATTAAGGACTGCAGTTAAAAGAACTTGAGGAAAGTGATTAAGTATAATTAGCTGGATTGGACTACTTGCCTTTGTGCCTGTTTTACTCTATGCATTAAAATATTGATTTACTATTTATTTATTTTCTCCTCAATGCAATCTGTCATCAGCAGCAACCTTGATTGTCAAGGGTATTGTTGGAGTGTTCTGTTGCACGTTGTCTGGAAGGTGCTTCACTAGGATATTGATGGTTGATTTTAGCTTGTATAGTGTGTGTTAGCTGTTAAGCAACGTATAGTGTGAAGACAAGCAGCATACAATATGATATAATATGTGTCTTCAGAAAGTATTTCCACCCCTTTACCTTTTTCACATTTAGTTTTACACCCTGAATTTAACATTTATTAAATTGAGATTTTGTGTCATTGATCTACACACAATGCCCCATAATGTCAAAATGAAATGTTGTTTATAGACATGTTTCGAAATATGTTTCGAAATTAATATAAACTGAAAAGCTGAAATAGTACCTTCAAAACACCCGTCTCAGCGTCAACAGTGAAGAGGCGACTCCGGGATGCTGGCCTTCTAGGCAGAGTTCTTCTGTCCAGTGTCTGTTTTTTTGACATTCTTAATCTTTTATTTTTTGGGCCAGTCTGAGATATCTTTTTTTTCTTTGCAACTCTGCCTAGAAGGCCAGCATCCCGGAGTCGCCTCTTCACTGTTGACATTGAGACTGGTGTTTTGCGGGTACTATTTAATGAAGCTGCCAATTGAGGACTTGTGAGGCGTCTGTTTCTCAAACTAGTGCAGCTTCAAACATATTGTGTAATGTGAATTGTCAATGATCACGGCCCTACGGATCCTCATAGGCCAATTATACAATCGATATTTCATGTGTATTGAAATGAATTATATGTACACATGAAGACAATTGAAAGAGTGAAATTAGAAACGTCATTGTTTGCTAACTGATTGACTTTGATCATGGGGATTATAGATTGTATAACCATTCCCTGTTTGTATTCTTTCATGATTTATGATAAATAGTTACGAGCCTAAATGACTCACGGATGATTACTATTGACTTCTTAATGAACTGGACTGTTGAATTCCCTAAATTATGTTAATAATGAATGATATGATTATGAATTTGATTGGATACATGTTATTTGTTTCCTTTGTGATGCAGCACAGACTACTCAGTAAATATACCACTTTATGGTTAAAGGAATTCCTGCCTCAGTCTCATCCATTCCTCTGTCACCTGACACGTGACCAACTGTTCACCTTCACTGTCAGTCATCCTACCTGTCCAGCTACCCACAGAGATTCCACTAATCTTTCATAGATATTCCATAAAAAATCTGCTGTTTCCACAACAATAGTTATTTACAACATTAACAATGTCTACACTGTATTTCTGATCAATTTGATGTTATTCTAATGGACAGAAAATGTGTTTTTCTTTCAAAAACACAGATTCTAAGTGACCCCAAACTTTCGAACGGTAATGTATATTAGTGTTGTATTTTTCAAATGTTTCATAAATGTTAGAATTTGTCTTCCACTTAGACATTACAAAGTATTTTGTGTAGATCGTTGACCAGAAATGATAATTAAATCCATTCTAATCCCACTTTGTAACACAACAAAATGCCATTTACGTCTGTGACAAACAAACGTCTTCTGATGATGTGCCATAGCTTCTGTATAATACCCAAAGCCTTGTGCGTGTATTAATGCACCAGACAGGACATCTCCTGAGCATTATCTACTGTCCCTGAACAGTTCAAGGCTGTCTGATGGCTGATTCATCCAAGTATTGCTGGATGGAGAACAGCAACATGGCTCAGTGCCTACTCGTCTGATTAAAGAGAGACAGAGGGAGGGAGAGAGAGGGAAGCAACAGTAGAGCAACAGACAACTTGTGATGCAAACACAAACACACAGGGTGAGATGGGGACGTAGCAGCCACATCCGTTTGATGAGGGGTTAGCTTTTATATTCAGTTTGAGTGAAGAGACTGTTGATTGCTAGCACTTCTTTGATGGTGCTGTTCTCTCCCAGCTTTGTGGTTGTATTTCAAGCATTCACACTCACACAAATCAAGCAGACACATGCATAGGCCTACATTTTCAGAGTGTATCATTCTCAGAGTAAATGAATTTGGGAGCTGTGCATTGATAGCATTAAGGCATGGAGTTAGGTCTTAGTGAAGAGTATAATCCTGCTGTGGATCCATGCTCACAGGGTTCGATACTGCAACAAAAAACAGTCGCACTTGCGACCGATTGACTTGGCAGTTTGACACACATTTTTAATTGGTCGCAAGGGTGCCAGTGAGAAAAATGTACCTGGTCACGTTAGTTTTTGGTTCACAATTAGCGATTTTTTTTATCATCATGGTTTATTCAAACATTAATGTGCAATTAACCAAAAACAGAAAACAACTGCACGGGAATGCCCCTATCTGTGTGTGTCAGGGCTCAACTTCACTTGAATGCCCCTGTCAAAAAGGGTCAGGGGTTGACATCCATGGAAGGTTTTGGAAACCCTCTGGGTCAGTCAATAAAAAAAAAATTGTTATAATGCGATTTTTAATCTAGGCTATATAATTTATTTATTAAAAACAGATGGATTCTCAAAGCTGTTCGTTTGCTATGTCGATTATTCATCACACGTGCGCTGCGGTCACACACAGAGTACAAGTCATTGAGAACACCTGCTTAATATTGAGTTACACCTCCCTTTTGCCCTCAGAACAGCCTCAATTTGTCAGGGCATGGACTCTACAAGGTGTCAAAAGCATTCCGCAAGGATGCTGGTCCATGTTGACTCCAATGATTCCCACTGTTGTGTCAAGTTGGCTGGATGTCCTTTGGGTGGTGGACCATTCTTGATACACACTGTTGAGCGTGAAAAACCCAGCATCATTGCAGTTCTTGACACAAAGGCACTTGAATATTCACCCTTGCCCATTCACCCTCTAAATGGCACACAATCCATTTCTCAATTGCCTCAAGGCTTCAAAGTATTTAACCTGTCTCCTTCCCTTCGTCTACACTGGTTAAAGTTGATTTAACAAGTGACATCAATAAGAGATCGTAGCTTTCACCTGGATTGTGAGTTTTTGTCACAACCCAGCTCTTGGGATGTAACAAAGAGCTCTTACAGGACCAGGGCACAAATAACAATAATATAATATGAATCAATAATTTTGCTCTTTATTTAACCATCTTACATATAAAACCTTATTTGTTCATCGAAAATTGTGAATAACTCACCACAGGTTAATGAGTGTGCTTGAAAGGATGCACATAACACTGCAATGTTGGGTTTCGTTGGAGAGAGTCTCAGTCTTAAATCATTTTCCACACATAGTCTGTGCCTGTATTCAGTTTTCATGATAGTAAGGACTGAGAATCCACTCTCACATAGGCACGTGTTTGCAAAGAGCATCAGTGTCTAAACAGCGCGATTTGCGGGCTTCAAACATAAAGATATAAAACTATTTTTTTGTGAAGAATCAACAACAAGTGGGACACAATCATGAAGTGAAACGACATTTATTGGATATTTCAAACTTTTTTAACAAATCAAAAACTGAAAAATTGGGCGTGCAAAATTATTCAGCCCCCTTAAGTTAATACTTTGTAGCGCCACCTTTTGCTGCGATTACAGCTGTAAGTCGCACTGAACATACTGGACATGCTCTGTTTAAGACTATCCTATCGCCAGGACCTGAAGAACAGTAATATCCTGTTTCTCTGAGTCATTTGTTGAACAAGGACATAGATAATATATATCTAGCTGGTTTTCCTATGCATCGGCAGGACAGAACGGCAGCGTCAGCTAAACTCAAGGGGGGAGGTGTGTGTCTCTTTGTTAACTCTAATAATCTCTAATATTGAGGACGTCTCGAGGTTCTGCTCGCCTGAGTTAGAATACCTCATGATAAGCTGTAGACCATACTAGGCTTGAGCGCTATACCGTATTCCTGGGTATTTGGAAATAGCCACGGGATGGTTTTTCAATACCGTTGAAACTATTTCTTATGCTTTTCAATACATTTTAATATTTGTAGCTATTAAAACCAACAGTCAACTTGTGCAATGCCTTAGGAGATAAAGCAGCGTTCTCATTTCACCTGTCACATTATTTTACATTATGAAACTTAGTTCCCCAGCACAGTTGAGCCAGTCACATGTTTGTATATAGCACAACAGGAGAAAAAGATGTCCCACTGTCTATTGACAGGGGTCACGTTTTATATTGAAAGTCAACAGTGTTTCTTTGCTTTAATAGACTGATCAGGGACGTGCAACTATAGTTTTCATTCACATTAGTGCAACACATTCGGCATAAAATAGCTTCATTTTCATCAGATGACAAAAGAAGTGCAACTCTATTTGGCTGGCAGCCACACAAGTAAAAAATGCATAGCCATCATATAGCCATCATATTTCTAATGTTTAGGCCTATCATAGAAAGAATGTAGCCAGTGACATTTCCTATTGTTTTGCTTACAGTTAATCTGGTAATACCATATAACCTGGGGTGAGAGAAAGACGGTATGAAGATATGAAAATCTGGATACTGACCTACCCTAGACCGTACTACTTAGAAAGGGGGCAAATACGTTTTCACGGCACTGTATGTGAGAATGCTGTTTATTGACTACAGCTCAGTGTTCAACACCTTAGTGCCCTCCAAGCTCATCACTAAGCTAAGGACCCTGGGACTGACCACCTCCCTCTGCAACTGGATCCTGGACTAGTGGAGTGGGTCGAGCGCTTCAAGTTCCTCAGTGTCCACATCAATAAGGATCTACCATGGTCCACACACACCAACACAGTCATGAAGAGCCTCTTCCCCCTCGGGAGATTGAAAAGATTTGGCATGAACCCTTAGATCCTCAAAATGTTCTACAGCTGCACCATTGAGAGCATCTTGACTGGCTGCATCACCGCTTGGTATAGCAACTGCTTGGCTTACAAACGCAAAGCTCTACACAGGGCAGTGCATACGGCCCAGTGCTCACTGGGGTCAAGCTCCCTGCAATCCAGGACCTCTATACCAGGTGGTGTCAGAGGAAGGCACTAAATTCTCCAGCCAACGAAGTCATAGATTGTTCTCTCTGTTACCGCACGGCAAGCGGTACTGATGCACCAAGTCTGGAACCAACAGGATCCTGAACATCTTCTACCCCCAAACCATAAGACTGCTAAATAGTTAGTCCAGGTAGCTATTTGGTTAACTATTTAACTATCTGCATTCACCATTTTTGCACTAATTTCTTTGACTCATCACATACGCTGCTGGTTCTGTTTATTGTCTGTCACTTTATTCCTGGTTATATGTTACATCATACCCCTACACTATAGGGGGCTCCTGAGTGGCGCAGTGGTCTAAGGTACTGGATCTCAGTGCAAGAGGCATCACTATAGTATCTGGTTCGAATCCAGGCTATATCACATCCAGCCATGATTAGTCCCATAGGGCGGTGCACAATTGGCTCAGGGTTGGCCAGAGTAGGCTGTCATTGTAAATAAGAATTTGTTCTTAACTGATTTGCCTGGTTAAATAAGAAAATACACATTTATAGTTATTCACTGTGTATGTATTATTACTTTTAAGCGTTTCACCCCACATGTGACAAATAAGCATGTGACAAATAACATTTGACAGATTTCTATTTTTTTTCTCTAAGTACAGCACTGGGATGTGTGATTATGCTTCTGTAAGTACAGCAGCATACAGTATTACAGTACAACACTGGGATGTGTGATTATGCTTCTGTAAATACAGCAGCATACAGTATTACAGTACAACACTGGGATGTGTGATTATGCTTCTGTAAATACAGCAGCATACAGTATTACAGTACAACACTGGGATGTGTGATTATGCTTCTGTAAGTACAGCAGCATACAGTATTACAGTACAACACTGGGATGTGTGATTATGCTTCTGTAAGTACAGCAGCATACAGTATTACAGTACAACACTGGGATGTGTGATTATGTTTCTGTAAGTACAGCAGCATACAGTATTACAGTACAACACTGGGATGTGTGATTATGCTTCTGTAAGTACAGCAGCATACAGTATTACAGTACAACACTGGGATGTGTGAATATGCTTCTGTAAGTACAGTATTACAGTACAACACTGGGATGTGTGATTATGTTTCTGTAAGTACAGCAGCATACAGTATTACAGTACAACACTGGGATATGTGATTATGCTTCTGTAAGTACAGCAGCATACAGTATTACAGTACAACACTGGGATGTGTGAATATGCTTCTGTAAGTACAGTATTACAGTACAACACTGGGATGTGTGATTATGCTTCTGTAAGTACAGTATTACAGTACAACACTGGGATGTGTGATTTTGTTTCTGTAAGTACAGCAGCATACAGTATTACAGTACAACACTGGGATGTGTGAATATGCTTCTGTAAGTACAGCAGCATACAGTATTACAGTACAACACTGGGATGTGTGATTATGCTTCTGTAAGTACAGCAGCATACAGTATTACAGTACAACACTGGGATGTGTGATTATGCTTCTGTAAGTACAGCAGCATACAGTATTACAGTACAACACTGGGATGTGTGAATATGCTTCTGTAAGTACAGCAGCATACAGTATTACAGTACAACACTGGGATGTGTGAATATGCTTCTGTAAGTACAGCAGCATACAGTATTACAGTACAACACTGGGATATGTGATTATGCTTCTGTAAGTACAGTATTACAGTACAACACTGGGATGTGTGATTATGCTTCTGTAAGTACAGCAGCATACAGTATTACAGTACAACACTGGGATGTGTGATTATGCTTCTGTAAGTACAGTATTACAGTACAACACTGGGATGTGTGATTATGCTTCTGTAAGTACAGCAGCATACAGTATTACAGTACAACACTGGGATGTGTGATAACAGTGGGTTTGTGTGAGGTAGACAGAATGACGGAGAATAGGGGGGAAAGAGAAACTAGTATTTGTTTTACAAATGATTTTATAACCATTGAACGTTGTACTGTTTATTTGCATAGCAACCTACTGAAAGGAAATATGTTTTGTGTACCTACCAGTGTTCACTGCATTCTGTCCAAATAACTGATTTATTTTGACGTGCTAGAACCACTTAAGAGCAACCTCTAATGTTCTGTCTGCTCTCTCTCTCTCTCTCTCTCTCTCTCTCTCTCTTGCTATTTCTCTCCCCCTCTCTCTCTTTCTATCCCCCTCTCTTTCTCTCTCTTTCTCTCTCTTTCTTTCTCTCGCTCTCCTCACAGATGCAGATCTACCTGTACAATTCTGATGACTTTGACAGTCTCAGTGCGGCCATCAAGGAGAAACGCATGATTGCTGCGCTGGCTGTGTTCTTTGAGGTAAGACTGGCTTTGGGCTGTGTTGTTAGAGGAGATATTTTGGTTTCAGTTGTTCCCAAACACAATGAAACAGGAGGGTAGAGGGTAGAAATATAGTGCTGATTGGGAAGTATGAACAACAGTAATGGATAAACTGATCGAAAGCTGCTTGCCCTCCTGAGGCACATGCAATCTTTCTTATTGTCCTCACTTTACTTCCAACTTCCCATATCCCTGAAAGAGAAGCACAGACAGACAGATAGACAGACAGGTGTCTTCAGGGAGTCATTACAGTGAAGGAGAAGCACAGACAGACAGACAGGTGTCTTCAGGGAGTCATTACGGTGAAAGAGAAGCACAGACAGACAGACAGACAGACAGGTGTCTTCAGGGAGTCATTACAGTGAAAGAGAAGCACAGACAGACAGACAGGTGTCTTCAGGGAGTCATTACAGTGAAAGAGAAGCACAGACAGACAGGTGTCTTCAGGGAGTCATTACGGTGAAAGAGAAGCACAGACAGACAGGTATCTTCAGGGAGTCATTACGGTGAAAGAGAAGCACAGACAGACAGACAGGTGTCTTCAGGGAGTCATTACGGTGAAAGAGAGGCACAGACAGACAGGTATCTTCAGGGAGTCATTACGGTGAAAGAGAAGCACAGACAGACAGGTATCTTCAGGGAGTCATTACGGTGAAAGAGAAGCACAGACAGACAGGTGTCTTCAGGGAGTCATTACGGTGAAAGAGAAGCACAGACAGACAGGTGTCTTCAGGGAGTCATTACGGTGAAAGAGAAGCACAGGCAGACAGGTGTCTTCAGGGAGTCATTACGGTGAAAGAGAAGCACAGACAGACAGACAGGTGTCTTCAGGGGGTCATTACGGTGAAAGAGAAGCACAGACAGATAGACAGACAGACAGACAGGTGTCTTCAGGGAGTCATTACGGTGAAAGAGAAGCACAGACAGACAGACAAGTGTCTTCAGGGAGTCATTACGGTGAAAGAGAAGCACAGACAGACAGGTGTCTTCAGGGAGTCATTACAGTGAAAGAGAAGCACAGACAGACAGGTGTCTTCAGGGAGTCATTACGGTGAAAGAGAAGCACAGACAGACAGACAGACAGACAGGTGTCTTCAGGGAGTCATTACGGTGAAAGAGAAGCTCAGACAGACAGGTGTCTTCAGGGAGTCATTACGGTGAAAGAGAAGCACAGACAGACAGACAGGTGTCTTCAGGGAGTCATTACGGTGAAAGAGAAGCACAGACAGACAGGTATCTTCAGGGAGTCATTACGGTGAAAGAGAAGCACAGACAGATAGACAGGTGTCTTCAGGGAGTCATTATGGTGAAAGAGAAGCACAGACAGACAGGTATCTTCAGGGAGTCATTACGGTGAAAGAGAAGCACAGACAGGTGTCTTCAGGGAGTCATTACGGTGAAAGAGAAGCACAGACAGAGTCAGAGAACAAGGGCTTCCTCTGCCGCTATCTCTTAAAAATCCCCTCTTTTACCTAAAAGAAAAGTATTTGTCAGTCTGCCTGCCTGTCTGTATTAGTATGTGGGTTTTTACAAAAAGCGATTGGACAAGAAGCTATATGCTATTCTAAATAAAAACACAAATAAATATTTTATTTCTGCAATGAAATTAACCTTCTACTGAGCACACAAGGATGAGAACTCCACTTTGTTTCCCTGTTGGTTTGAATCTGCAGTAACCCAGCATCATCACTCTCCAACATACACCCACAATGATCAATAACATGTTGGTACAATTATTTTAACATATTGGACCATGCATATAGCCTATGCACAGTCCATATTATCAGGTATGCTATTAAGAATAAGCATTATCACCTGTAGCCCAACTGATGCAGAATAGTGGCTAGAAATAAATAGGCTGAAGCATGAGGTTGTCTATCTGCATTTAGCCTATTGGACTAATCATTACAGATCCCAAACTAGTTACCTTCTCTGGTTGCCAAATGATTTTGAGGCAGGGTCGCGTTTTACCCTAAGTTACCCTACAGTTGACCCCTGTTACATTTAGCCCCACTCTCCCCTATGCACTCACAGCAAATTGCTGAGTAAAAGACATTTTATGAATTTATGCTTGATCCAAAAATGTGGTGCGTTGCCTCCGGAGGCATTCAGAGGCCAAATTCATCGCCGTGCGCCTCCCAAATTTTGTAACAATGCAGAGGGCGCCATATACATGACATGATTTCTTGATGGTAAGTAGGGGCGGGAGTTCCTGTATAAACACAAACTCACTTCCTTGACAACTTCCTTCACACCAGCTCTGCTCAACAGCTCTGCTCAACAGCTCTGCTCAACAAAAGTATGAATGCCCTGACTTCTGCAGAGGACGTCTCACCATTAATGCAGCATGGAAAATGCAGATGTCAGATTGACCATGCAGCGCCTTTTAGGTGCTTAATAATGCCGCTGCTCTGGGTTTAAAATGGTTCAGTTTGCACATATTTAAGAGTTGAGAAATAAATAAATAAGGAATGGAAAGCTGGGTCTCCCCTTTTTTCAACAAGGACCATTAAAACTGCTGTTTTCGCAATTTCAAGCAGTGTTGTGCATTGACTACTTGTCAGAATGCATGTTTCCCTCCCTAGTGTCACGCCCTGGTCTTAGTATTTTGTGTTTATATATTTATTTGGTCAGGCCAGGGTGTGACATGGGGTTATTTTGTGTTGTGTTGTGGTATTGGGGGTTTTAGTAGGTATTGGGATTGTGGCTGAGTAGGGGTGTCTAGCATAGTCTATGGCTGCCTGAGGTTCTCAATCAGAGTCAGGTGATTCTCGTTGTCTCTGATTGGGAACCATATTTAGGTAGCCTGGGTTTCACTGTGTGCTTGTGGGTGATTGTTC
Source organism: Oncorhynchus tshawytscha (assembly GCF_018296145.1). Lineage (NCBI taxonomy): Eukaryota > Metazoa > Chordata > Actinopteri > Salmoniformes > Salmonidae > Oncorhynchus > Oncorhynchus tshawytscha. Next base: position 53,750,648 of record NC_056435.1, read on the forward strand.
CTGTCTCTGTGTAGTGTTCACCAGATAGGCTGTAATTAGGTTTTCACGTTTCGTTTGTTGTTTTTGTATTTATTTAGTTATTTCATGTATCGCTATTTTTTCATTAAAGAACATGAGTAACCACCACGCTGCATTTTGGTCTGACTCTCCTTCAACAGACGCACGCCGTTACACCTAGGGCACTCTCAACTTCAATGCGTCTCGAGAGGAATATTTATCTCACATAAAACACACAACAACAAGCCGACTAGGTAAATCCACTACATGACCAAAAGTATGTGGACACCTACTCGTCGAACAGCTCATTCCAAAATCATAGGCATTAATATGGAGTTGGGTCCCCCTTTGCTGCTATAACAGCCTCCACTCTTCTGGGAAGGCTTTCCACTAGATGTTGGAACATTGCTGCGGGGACTTGCTTCCATTCAGCCATGAGCATTAGTGAGGTTGGGCACTGATGTTGGCCGATTAGGCCTTGCTCGCAGTAATCATTCCAATTCATGCCAAAGGTGTTCGATGGGGTTGAGGTCAGGGCTCTGTGCAGGCCAGTCAAGTTCATCCACAGCGATCTCGACAGACCTTGCTTTGTGCACGGGGGCATTGTCATGCTGAAACAGGAAAGGGCCTTCCCCAAACTGTTGCCACAAAGATGTTAGCACAGAATCGTCTAGAATGTCATTGTATGCTGTAGCGTTAAGATTTCCCTTCACTGGAACAAACAATTGTGAAAAACAGCCACAGACCATTATTCCTCCTCTACCAAAATTTACAGTTGGCGCAATGCATTGGGACAGGTAGCATTCTCCTGGCTTCCGCCAAACCCGGATTCATCCATCGGACTGCCAGATGGTGAAGCGTGATTCATCACTCCAGAGAAGTCCAATGGTGTCCAATGGCGACAAGCTTTACACCACTCCAGCTGACGCTTGGCATTGCGCATGGTATTTGTAGGCTTGTGTGCGGCTGCTCAGCCATGGGAACCCATTTCATGAAGCCCTTGGCGAACAGTTATTGTGCTGACGTATCTTCCAGAGGCAGTTTAGAACTAAATGGTTAGTGTTGCAACCGACAACAGACAAATTTTACACGCTGCACGCTTCAGCACTCGGCGGTCCCGTTCTGTGAGCTTGTGTGGCCTACCACTTCGCGGCTGAGCCGCTGTTGCTCCTAGATCTTTCCACTTCACAGTAACAGCACTTAGAGTTGACTGGCGCAGCTCCAGCAGGGCAGAAATTTGACGAACTGATATGCTGGAAAGGTGAAATCCTATGACGGTGCCACGTCAGCCATTCTACTGCTAATGTTTGTCTATTGCATGGCTGTGTGCTCCATTTTATACACTTGTCAGAAACGGGTGTGGCCGAAATAGCCGAATCCACTAATTTAAAGGGATGTCCACATACGTTTGTATATTTAGTGTAGATAAACTATTAAAGTAAGTTAAAGTAACTATTAAAGTATTTTTTTCATGTTCCATATTTTTTGTGGCGTGCCAGCAAGGATTTAGCCATGGCAACGCCACAGTAAAATGGCTGGTTCTATTTCTATTATACTGATGTGGTCTATTACACTCAGAGCCACACAGACAAAGTGGCCGGCACAGTTCCTCTCTGACAGAGAGGCAGGTTAGGTTGGAGTGGGGACACAGGTGTTTCTAGGTCTGTGGCTAGACAACAACGGACCTTGTGTGATTGAAGACCTAAATGCTACCACTGTTTTTCTGACAGCCCTTCAGCAATTAGCATCAGCGCCAGCCAACACACATGTATCCCGCTGAATTACATTTTAAAGAGCAGGACACACACCTGACACACACACACACACACAGACACTCCAGTTTACCATTTCTAATCGAGCTGCATTTTGGGCTCCCTGAGGGTGTATGAATGGTCGCTAAGGGGTTCATATTATTATCCACATTCAGCACTTAGTTACAGACTATTACTCTCATTGGACTGACCTGAATTAGGAATGGGAAGGAAGATGAGGAGGAGGAGCGGTCTCCATATCTCAACACTCTTTCCCCTCTAAGTGTAAATAGCACATTGGGAATGTTGGTAATAAATGTGAAACGTGTTGTGAACTGAGTGTAGGTACTGTAACTGCTGTTCTGGGCTGTCCTGTAAAATATCCTGTCTCTTGTCTCCAGGTGGGGCGGAGAGACAATCCATCTGTAGAGCCCATCATCCAGGGACTGAAACGGGTGGTACACCACGGTGAGTATACCACGGACACTCACACTACTACTCTCTCTGTGTTCTCACTGTGCTGCTGTTCAACAACCTTAGTTCTATAGCACTTCTCAGTTAACTACAGAGTCAGCAGGGCCCCAGGTTCTCAGTCTTCCCACAGAAACACAGATAGAAATACAGACACACTAGTTAAAGAGGGCCTTGGCTTTATCACATTCGCTATAATTCATACTAATTATTGGATTTATATCGCGCTTTTCTACCAACTGAGGTACTTAAAGCGCTTTACATAGTAATGGGGAAACTCACCTCATCCACCATTTTTGTGCCAGAACACTCACCAGCTTTCAGGTCAAGAGGTGAGGAGTGATTTTATACCAATTAGGAATGAGGGAGATGATATCAGGGATAATACCCCTACTCTTATGATAAATGGGATTTTTTTTAAATGACCCCTTTTTCATGGTATCCAATTGGTATTTACAGTCGTCTCATCACTGTGTCTCCCGTACGGAAGTTCGAGAGCCGTGCATCCTCCGAAACACAACCCACACTGCTTCTTGACACAATGCCCACTTAACCCAGAAGCCAGCCACACCAATGTGTCAGAGGAAACACTGTACACCTGGTGACAGTGTCAGCATTCACTACACCCAGCCTGCCACAGGGGTCGCTAGTGCATGATGGGACAAGGACATCCCTGCCGACCAAACCCTCCCTTAACCCAGACGACACTGGGCCAATTGTGCTTCGCCCCATGGGTCTCCCGATCACGACAGAGCCTGGACTTGAACCCAGAATCACAGCTAGCACTGCCTTAGACCACTGTGCCACTCAGGAGGCCCTAGTGCCATGGGATTTTAATTACCACAGAGGGTCAGGACACCTTTTAGCTTCCCATCTGAAAGACAGCACTTTATGCAGGGCAATGTCCACTTCACTGCTTTAGGGGCATTGGGATCTCCTTAGCCCTTCAATACCACTTCCAGCAGCATCTGGTCTCCCATCCAGCCAGGACCCACCCTGCTTAGCTTCAGAAGCAAGCCAGCAGTGGGATGCAGGGTGGTATGCTGCTGGCTATAGAGGTCACACACAAGAGCACTCAATGAATGTCCACAAAAAAATACAAATAAAAAAAGAGACAGAGAAATGATTTCCCAAGTTGTTTTTGTTTATGTTGTTTGTGAGGTTAATGTTTCGTTCATCACACATCTCCTTGACTGTCTATTTTCAAACATCACACATCTCCCAGACTGTCTATTTTCAAACATCACACATCTCCCAGACTGTCTATTTTCAAACATCACACATCTCCCAGACTGTCTATTTTCAAACATCACACATCTCCCAGACTGTCTATTTTCAAACATCACACATCTCCCAGACTGTCTATTTTCAAACATCACACATCTCCCAGACTGTCTATTTTCAAACATCACACATCTCCCAGACTGTCTATTTTCAAACATCACACATCTCCCAGACTGTCTATTTTCAGACATCACACATCTCCCAGACTGTCTATTTTCAAACATCACACATCTCCCAGACTGTCTATTTTCAGACATCACACATCTCCCAGACTGTCTATTTTCAGACATCACACATCTCCCAGACTGTCTATTTTTCACACATCTCCCAGACTGTCTATTTTCAAACATCACACATCTCCCAGACTGTCTATTTTCAAACATCACACATCTCCCAGACTGTCTATTTTCAAACATCACACATCTCCCAGACTGTCTATTTTCAGACATCACACATCTCCCAGACTGTCTATTTTCAGACATCACACATCTCCCAGACTGTCTATTTTCAGACGTCACACATCTCCCAGACTGTCTATTTTCAAACATCACACATCTCCCAGACTGTCTATTTTCAGACATCACACATCTCCCAGACTGTCTATTTTCAGACATCACACATCTCCCAGACTGTCTGTACATCGAAATTCCGCGCCTCTCATCTGGTCTTCCATCCATTTGTTTAAGCCTTTGGAGATACTTTACCTTGGCGTTTATTTTTAATCCCACATTAGAGTCTGACCACAAGCTGTGAGCCCAGTCTTCCATCAAGAGGAAGGCAGTACAGCCAGTTCCCACACCCTGCTTCTCTCCCTGTGTAGCGCTGCAAAGAAGAGACGGAAAAATTAATTGCATCTAAACCTCAATTTGTCAACACTCTGTCTCTCTCGCTCACACACACACACACACACACACACACACACACACACATATAATTTACATACACAGCAGCAGCATCAGATGCATGCTTGCTTGTACCATTAATGTTTAATGCTAGGGTTACACAGATAGACATGCCTAGCTATGATGTGTATGGTCTGAAAGCTGAGTTAGCTGGTGTCGATACAAACGTGAGTAATGTCATGTCTCAACCAGTCTGTATCCGGAGGTGCTTTACCATGTTTCCCTAATCCCCTACTGCATCTGCCTAAACACACACACACCGGCCTGAACGAATTGCCCCTCAGGGATTCATGAAGTTGTATTGCATATGGAGCCATGCCGCTGTCTATGTGAGCATGCACTCTTTGTGTGTACCAACACATACAGCTGGGTTAACAATGTGCTACTGACGTAGTTCTCTTTATGTGGGTCCACTCAGAGACAGACGGAGAGAAAACGTGTTCATGGAAGAATGGAATAAACTGAGAGCATATGGTCTCTTTACTCATGCTGATTCATCTCACACAACTGGAGCTCCTCCGTGCTTCTCTGGGTCTTTATCCCATTCATTACACTGACTATCTATACTGAATGATCTGCCATGGCTGGAAGGGGGTAGAATGGGGCTAGCAGGCAGGTGGTACTGCTAGGTTTAGTGAACTAAAAAGCATGCTGGGTTGTGTTGTTCTGATGGTCCAAGGGAGGCTCCTGGTCCTCTGGCTGGGTACTTAAGCTATGTCCCAAATGTTACCCTATTCCCATAGGGCTCTGGTCAAGTAGTACACTACATAGGTGATAGGGTGAAATTTGGGATGCACCATACTGTCCACTTCTAGCTGGGTGGCGGTGATGGGCTTCCCGCCAGCTTGTTAGCCTCAGCCATCCATTCATTATCAGGTCTGAGGCAGCACCACCATATGGCACTGGGCTGTCTTCCTACTGAAACAACCCACGATGTCGGGAACAGAAAGGGGCTGTGCTGTCTGACAACTGAAACGACCCACGATGTCAGTAACAGAAAGGGGTTGTGCTGTCTGACAACTGAAATGACCCACGATGTCAGTAACAGAAAGAGGTTGTGCTGTCTGACAACTGAAACGACCCACAATGTCAGTAACAGAAAGGGGTTGTGCTGTCTGACAACTGAAATGACCCACGATGTCAGTAACAGAAAGAGGTTGTGCTGTCTGACAACTGAAACGACCCACAATGTCAGTAACAGGAAGGGGTTGTGCTGTCTGACAACTGAAATAACCTATGATGTCAGTAACAGAAAGGGGTTGTGCTGTCTGACAACTGAAACAAACCACGATGTCGGGAACAGAAAGGGGTTGTGCTGTCTGACAACTGAAACAACCCACGATGTCGGGAACAGAAAGGGGCTGTGCTGTCTGACTACTGAAACAACCCATGATGTCAGTAACAGAAAGGGGTTGTGCTGTCTGACTACTGAAACAACCCATGATGTCAGTAACAGAAAGGGGCTGTGCTGTCTGAGGTCAGGCGGTAGTAGAGATGCTGTGACTACTGAAACATCCCATGATGTCAAGAACGGAAAGGTGCTTCCTTTGGGACACGTCTGCTCTACACGTCTGCTCTACACATCTGCTCTACACGTCTGCTCTACACGTCTGCTCTACACGTCTGCTCTACACGTCTGCTGTCTCGTCCCACTCCCCATAGTCCAGAGTATAGCGTCCTCTTCATCCTTCCATAGTAACATATATGACTGTTACTAGGATCTTCCTCATACCCACATGGCTTGATTTATATCTTAACCCCAAGCTCAAGGTGCTGCTGCCACCACAGGTTGTCTCCAGCTCCCACTTTACTACCCCAAATTGTAACAGCAGCCTATAAACACAGGAGGATGTATCCAAGGAGGGAACTCTCTCTCCCTGTGGTTACAGCAGGCTACAGCAGCCTCTAAACACGGGAGGATGTATCCAAGGAGGGAACTCTCTCTCCCTGTGGTTATAGCGGGCTACAGCAGCCTCTAAACACAGGAGGATGTATCCAAGGAGGGAACTCTCTCTCCCTGTGGTTATAGCGGGCTACAGCAGCCCACCGATGGATTAGTTGTCAGAGCAGGACACTTATCTGATCGTCCTCCTCTTCCTCTCCTTTCTGTTAAGCCCTGATGTTGCCAAACAAATGCCAGAAGGAGGTTTTTAGGCAGGAAATCCATGTAAAACAGGACGCCAGCGAAAATCTCTTAGAGTGATGTTCCCAATAACTGTCAGTTGTAAATAAACACAGATCTTCCTTCCTGATTTCAAATCAAATACTTGACCTATGGGTGATTATGCACAGTAAATAAATGCACTGTAATCTAAACATTTGGGGATTGAAATGGGTGTAAAGACACACTATGTCTATTTTCTATTTAAATATGTGGGAATAATCTACACTTTGTTTACAGTATGTGGGTCTCTGAGTGTGTGTGGGTCTCTGAGTACACCTATGTGAGAATGCTGTTCATTGACTACAGCTCAGCGTTCAACACCATAGTGCTCACTAAGCTCATCACTAAGCTAAGGACTCTGGGACTAAACACCTCCCTCTGCAACTGGATCCTGGACTTCCTGGCGGGCCGCCCCAGGGGGTACGAGTAGGCAACAACACATCTGCCACGCTGATCCTCAACACTGGGGCCCCTTAGGGGTGTGTACTTAGTCCCCTCTTGTAATCCCTGTTCACCCACGACTGCGTGGCCAAACACGACTCCAACACCATCATTAAGTTTGCTGACGACACAACAGTGGTAGGCCTGATCACCGACAACGATGAGACTATAGGGAGGTGGTCAGAGAACTGGCAGTGTGGTGCCAGGACAACAACCTCTCCCTCAATGTGAGCAAGGCAAAGGAGCTGATCGTGGACTACAGGAAAAGGCGGGCCGAACAGGCCCCCATTTACATCAACGGGGCTGTAGTGGAGAGGGTCGAGAGTTTCAAGTTCCTTGGTGTCCACATCACCAACAAACTATCATGGTCCAAACATACCAAGACAATCGTGAAGAGGGCACGACAAAACATTTCCCCCCTCAGGAGACTGAAAAGATTTGGCATGGGATCCTCAAAAGGTTCTACAGCTGCACCATCGAGAGCATCACTGGTTGCATCACTGCCTGGTATGGCAACTGCTCAGCATCTGACCATAAGGTGCTACAGAGGGTAACTCTTCTTGGAACTGCATTGTTGATTAAGGACTTGTAAGTAAAACCAAAAAAAAGCATTTCACTGTAAAGCCTACACTTGTTGTATTCGGCACATGTGCCAAATAAAGTTTGATTTGAGTTGAGTGTGTGTGTGGGTTTCTGAGTGTGTGTGTGTGGGTTTCTGAGTGTGTGTGGGGGGGTTTCTGAGTGTGTGTGTGGTTCTCTGAGTGTGTGTGTGGGTCTCTGCGTGTGTGTGGGCTGTGTTTGTGTGTTGATATGTGCGTTCCTGTGCTCTCTCTATTCTCCCCTCAAGACAACGATGATGTGTTAGTTTTTCTCTGTGTTCATGTGTAAGTTCGTTATTTTGTGTTAATGTGTTAGTTAGTTTTTCTCTGTGTTGATGTGTTAGTTTTTCTCTGTGTTGATGTGTTAGTTAGTTTTTCTCTGTGTTGGTGTGTTAGTTAGTTTTTCTCTGTGTTGATGTGTGTGTTCGTTTTTTCTCTGTGTTGATGTGTTAGTTTTTCTCTGTGTTGATGTGTTAGTTTTTCTCTGTGTTGATGTGTTAGTTAGTTTTTCTCTGTGTTGGTGTGTTAGTTAGTTTTTCTCTGTGTTGATGTAAGTGTTCGTTTTTTCTCTGTGTTGATGTGTTAGTTTTTCTCTGTTGATGTGTTCGTTTTTCTCTGTGTTGATGTGTTCGTTTTTCTCTGTGTTGATGTGTTAGTTAGTTTTTCTCTGTGTTGGTGTGTTAGTTAGTTTTTCTCTGTGTTGATGTAAGTGTTCGTTTTTTCTCTGTGTTGATGTGTTAGTTTTTCTCTGTGTTGATGTGTTAGTTTTTCTCTGTGTTGATGTGTTAGTTAGTTTTTCTCTGTGTTGATGTAAGTGTTCGTTTTTTCTCTGTGTTGATGTGTTAGTTTTTCTCTGTGTTGATGTGTTAGTTTTTCTCTGTGTTGATGTGTTAGTTAGTTTTTCTCTGTGTTGGTGTGTTAGTTAGTTTTTCTCTGTGTTGATGTGTTAGTTTTTCTCTGTGTTGATGTGTTAGTTTTTCTCTGTGTTGATGTGTGTTTTATTTTTTCTCTTTGTTGATGTAAGTGTTAGTTTGTTTTTCTCTGTGCTGATGTAAGTGTTAGTTTGTTTTTCTCTGTGTTGATGTGTTAGTTCATTTTTCTCTTTGTTGATGTGTGTGTTAGTTTTTTCTCTGTCTTGATGTATGTGTTAGTTTTTTCTCTGTGTTGATGTGTTAGTTTGTTTTTCTCTGTGTTGCTGTGTTAGTTTTTCTCAGTGTTGATGTATGTGTTAGTTTTTTCTCTGTCTTGATGTAAGTGTTAGTTTTTTCTCTGTGTTGATGTATGTGTTAGTTTTTTCTCTGTGTTGATGTGTTAGTTTTTCTCAATGTTGATGTATGTGTTGTTTTTTTCTCTGTGTTGATGTATGTGTTATTTTTTTCTCTGTGTTGATGTAAGTGTTAGTTTTTTCTCTGTCTTGATGTATGTGTTAGTTTTTTCTCTGTGTTGATGTGTTAGTTTTTCTCAATGTTGATGTGTGTGTTAGTTTTTTCTCTGTGTTGATGTAAGTGTTATTTTTTTCTCTGTGTTGATGTAAGTGTTAGTTTGTTTTTCTCTGTGTTGATGTGTTAGTTCGTTTTTCTCTGTGTTGATATGTTAGTTAGATTTTCTCTGTGTTGATGTGTTAGTTTAGTTTGTCTCTGTGTTGATGTGTGTATCTGTTCTGTCTCTCCCCCTTTCAGAGAAGGAGACATTCCTGAGTCCATTTATCCTGAGGGATCTGCTACCATCATCGTTGGGGAGTTACTACCGCTACACAGGCTCTCTCACCAGCCCGCCCTGCAGCAAGGTGGTCGAGTGGATCGTCTTCTCCAGGCCCGTCTTACTCTCCCACTCACAGGTCAGTTACACATGCACACACACACACACACATTTTGGGGAGTAAAACTGTATTCCCATTCAAAATACTATTTTCCCTAACCCTTAACCTAACTCCTAACTTTAACCCCAAACCCTAAACCTAACCCGTACGCGTAAAATAGCATTTTAACAAATTCAGGTTTTGAAAAAAAAATTTGAAAACTTTTTTTGTTTTTCTACCTTGTCAGGACATTCTGGGGACTTGTCAGCATATTCTGGGGACTTGTCAGGATATTCTGGCCCTGATAATGTAGGAAAACATGTACACACACACTATCATCTCGGCTTGGGCGGTATACCGCATATGCCGTAAATCGGGATATTTGGAAAAAGCCACGGGATGGTTTTTCAATACCGTCAATTCAATTGAAACTAAGTTTTTTCGATTTAACTGTCACATTATTTGGAAGATTACAGTAGTCCCCAGTCACATGGGGATTGTTGACAAACATACAAGGACAAGAGACCTAAGCCTTGTGAGTCACTCATGGTTTTGCAGTGCCAGGTGATCTAATTACAGTATGGAATTAACAACTAAATGTTTGCCAGCTAGATATCTTATAACTGTTAAGTTAACTATCTAAAATGTGCTAAATGCTCCGCAATTTTGCATTTGGCTAGTTAGCTATCTAGCTGTGGTTAGCTTCTTCCAAAATCAAGCATTCACTTGCTAACAGCAGAGATCACCCCTCCTGGATCAAGATCCTTGCTGGCTAATATTTGTGTTGTGTGTGCATCAAACTGTGAGTAGCATTGTTGAGTTACTTGTATAGTTTAGGACAGAAACTGTACAAAATGTTCGCAAAGCTCGTTACCTTTTAGTTAGTATTCCCTATGGGATTTGCCATGTACTTGTTAGCATTGCTAACCTTCGGATTATAGCGTATCAGTGGGGTTAGAAAACAGCGCCCCCTGTGTTCCGTGCCAGTATTACCGAATATCCCGGTATGGCACAAGGTTGATATGAAGGTATGACAATTTGGAGACTGCTCAAGTTTATATTATCCCTCTGTTTCTATACACCAACCTACTCCTCCCCTCTTCCCCTCCTCCCTTCCTCCTCCTACCCTTCCTCTCCTCCCTCCTCCTTCTCTTCCTATGTGTATCAAACATTAACTGCCTATGTGGGGGATGATTAAACAGGTATAGCCAATTACTGCTACAGTATGTGAATTATAGGGGCTGTGAACACACACAAACAGACTGGCTGCGGGCAGCTACAGGCTTTTAAATTCCCTCTGACACCAGGTTGACTATCACACTAAATACTGGAGGTGACTGCACATTTACTGCACATGACCTCTCCTAACATTACCTACACACCACACAGTCTCCCAGCTGCTTTATTTTTTACATTTTTTAAAACTTTGTTTATTGGATTTTCAACACCAGCATTTACAAAATAATTGCACTTGTAAGTTATTTGGTAGTAATACAAAACAACACATCAAAGACAACAATATAGCAAAACAAAGAGTGAGACAGAAACATAATATATATATTTTTTAAACAAAGACAAAAATATATATATTTTGATACAGTTGCTACAGGTCAACTATCACAGATAATACAGTCCTCCAGTCCTTAACACAGTCCTTCAGTCCTTAACAGTCCTCCAGTCCTTAACACAGTCCTCCAGTCCTTAATACAGTCCTCCAGTCCTTAATACAGACCTCCAGTCCTTAACACAGTCCTCCAGTCTTTAACACAGTCCTCCAGTCCTTAACACAGTCATCCAGTCCTTAATACAGTCCTCTAGTCCTTAACACAGTCCTCCAGTCCTTAACACAGTCATCCAGTCCTTAATACAGTCCTCCAGTCCTTAATACAGTCCTCCAGTCCTTAAGACAATCCTCCAGTCCTTAAGACAATCCTCCAGTCCTTAATACAGTCATCCAGTCCTTAATACAGTCCTTCAGTCCTTAACACAGTCCTCCAGTCCTTAATACAGTCCTCCAGTCCTTAATACAGACCTCCAGTCCTTAACACAGTCCTCCAGTCCTTAACACAGTCCTCCAGTCCTTAACACAGTCATCCAGTCCTTAATACAGTCCTCCAGTCCTTAACACAGTCCTCCAGTCCTTAATACAGTCCTCCAGTCCTTAATACAGACCTCCAGTCCTTAACACAGTCCTCCAGTCCTTAACACAGTCCTCCAGTCCTTAACACAGTCATCCAGTCCTTAATACAGTCCTCTAGTCCTTAACACAGTCCTCCAGTCCTTAACACAGTCCTCCAGTCCTTAATACAGTCCTCCAGTCCTTAATACAGTCCTCCAGTCCTTAAGACAATCCTCCAGTCCTTAAGACAATCCTCCAGTCCTTAATACAGTCCTCCAGTCCTTAACACATCAACACAGAGAAAATCAGTCCTCCAGTCCTTAATACAGTCCTCCAGTCCTTAACACAGTCCTCCAGTCCTTAATACAGTCCTCCAGTCCTTAATACAGACCTCCAGTCCTTAACACAGTCCTCCAGTCCTTAACACAGTCCTCCAGTCCTTAACACAGTCATCCAGTCCTTAATACAGTCCTCCAGTCCTTAACACAGTCCTCCAGTCCTTAATACAGTCCTCCAGTCCTTAATACAATCCTCCAGTCCTTAAGACAATCCTCCAGTCCTTAATACAGTCCTCCAGTCCTTAATACAGTCCTTCAGTCCTTAACACATCAACACAGAGAAAATCAGTCCTCCAGTCCTTAATACAGTCCTCCAGTCCTTAACACATCAACAAAGAGAAAATCTGTCCTCCAGTCCTTAAGACAGTCCTCCAGTCCTTAATACAGTCCTCCAGTCCTTAATACAGTCCTACAGTCCTTGACATACCAGATGCCGTGTGTACACATACCAGGCCTCTTACATCACCGATATAGAAATATACATCACTCTGGAACTGCAGGGAAATCTAGTCGTTTAACATAAGAAAAGAAGGGAGCCCACATTGCATAGAATTTGTCTACAGACTCATTGAGTGTGTGTTTAATTTTTTCCACTTTATGCAATTCAAAACGGATTTAATACAAAGAGCATGAGTGCAGAGGTGCAGAGGATTTCCATGTAAGTAAAATTAATCGTCTCGCTAACAAAGTGATAAAGGCATTTACATCCTTATTCATTTTGGTCAGTTGTATTGTGGGTAAGGAAACCCCAAATAATGCAATTAAAGGGTCTGGCTCAATCTGTGTGTCGCTTAATTCTGAGAGTGTGTTAAAGATGTCTTTCCAGAAACCAACAAGAGATGGATCTTTTAATACCGAGACTAGACCATGTTGAGAAAGCACCATCATGGGGAGAAAGCACCATCATGGGGAGAAAGCACCATCATGGGGAGAAAGCACCATCATGAGGAGAAAGCACCATCATGGGGAGAAAGCACCATCATGGGGAGAAAGCACCATCATGAGGAGAAAGCACCATCATGGGGAGAAAGCACCATCATGGGGAGGGGAGAAAGCACCATCATGGGGAGAAAGCACCATCATGGGGAGAAAGCACCATCATGGGGAGAAAGCACCATCATGGGAGAAAGCACCATCATGGGGAGAAAGCACCATCATGGGGAGAAAGCACCATCATGGGGGAAAGCACCATCATGGGGAGAAAGCACCATCATGGGGAGAAAGCACCATCATGAGGAGAAAGCACCATCATGGGGAGAAAGCACCATCATGGGGAGAAAGCACCATCATGGGGAGAAAGCACCATCATGGGGAGAAAGCACCATCATGAGGAGAAAGCACCATCATGGGGAGAAAGCACCATCATGGGGAGAAAGCACCATCATGGGGAGAAAGCACCATCATGAGGAGAAAGCACCATCATGGGGAGAAAGCACCATCATGGGGAGAAAGCACCATCATGAGGAGAAAGCACCATCATGGGGAGAAAGCACCATCATGGGGAGAAAGCACCATCATGAGGAGAAAGCACCATCATGGGGAGAAAGCACCATCATGGGGGAGAAAGCACCATCATGGGGAGAAAGCACCATCATGAGGAGAAAGCACCATCATGGGGAGAAAGCACCATCATGGGGAGAAAGCACCATCATGAGGAGAAAGCACCATCATGAGGAGAAAGCACCATCATGGGGAGAAAGCACCATCATGGGGAGAAAGGGGGGAAGCACCATCATGGGGAGAAAGCACCATCGTGGGGAGAAAGCACCATCGTGAGGAGAAAGCACCATCGTGAGGAGAAAGCACCATCATGGGGAGAAAGCACCATCATGAGGAGAAAGCACCATCATGAGGAGAAAGCACCATCATGGGGAGAAAGCACCATCATGGGGAGAAAGGGCCTGTAACGGAGGAGCGAGGGCCTGTAACGGAGGAGCGAGGGCCTGTAACGGAGGAGCGGGGCCTGTAACGGAGGAGCGAGGGCCTGTAACGGAGGAGCGAGGGCCTGTAACGGAGGAGCGAGGGCCTGTAACGGAGGAGCGAGGGCCTGTAACGGAGGAGCGAGGGCCTGTAACGGAGGAGCGGGGGCCTGTAACGGAGGAGCGGGGGCCTGTAACGGAGGAGCGAGGGCCTGTAACGGAGGAGCGAGGGCCTGTAACGGAGGAGCGAGGGCCTGTAACGGAGGAGCGAGGGAAGACAATGATGCCGGTATAGACGAAGCTGCCTCCATCTCTAGTCAAATTGGGAGTGGGAATATCTCTCTGCTCTGCAACCAGTACTGAATGATCCTAAGGTTAGCGGCCCAATAATATCATCTGAAATCTGGTAGTGCTAGACCGCCGTCTGGTCTAAGCCTCTGCAAAAGCTGTTTTCGTATCATAAGGGGCTTTTTGTCCTCTATAAAGTTAGAATTAGCCTGTCGATCTTTTTGAAAAACATATTGTGAAGAAAAATCGGTAGGTACTGATAGAGATATAAGAATTTAGGAAGAGTATTCATTTTAATAGAATGAATTATTGCGACTAAGGAGAGGTGTAGCAAAGACCAGCGTTCAAAGTCGTCCTTAGTACGGGTTAAAAGAGGAGCAAAGTTGGCCTGAAAAGTGTTTTCAAATCTGATTGTGACATGCAACCCGAGATAAGTAAAACTTCTCAGCTGCTTTATAAATATACTGCTACTGTAGAAAGGGTAATAAATAGCACATCAAGTGCTTGGCTTTTAATAATCCTTTCTCAGTAAGACATGGTCTTATAATCTTATTTGGATTATCTTAGTATGTGCAACACTTGGTTATATACACAGATATTCACATATCTCCTTGAGTGTACAATTGCATGTTTGAAAAGCTCCGGATGAGATATGTCCACAAACCTGCAGCAGAGGACAAATCCTTTGTTCTGTATTGGATCACTGGATGCAGAGTATTGACTGTGTACTGCAATGTTTTATGGCGTTCATATATGGTCTCTTATGAATACGTAATTCATTTTTCCATCCGTCCATAGAAGAAATTGATTCTAGCCAGTCTTTAATGGTTAGTCATTACAGCACTCTGCAGGACATCAGTCAAAGAGATCGATGGCAGAACATTTGCCCCATTGAAATGTTACACACTCCTGGAGCCAGTCGAGCAGAACAGAGGCACGTTTATGTCCTTTGCTTCAGGGACACACACATGCACCCCCTCCAACCAACACACAACACACACGCGCAAAACAGTCACATGCACACGCACACACACTGCTTCTACCTTACTGAAGCCTTACTGAAGCCTCTCTCTCTCTTCTTCTGTCTAGCTGGATGCATTCTACTCCATCTTCACCACGGAGCAGCAGGACCATGTGAAGTCAGTAGAGTACCTGAGAAACAACTACAGACCCCTCCAGGACCTGGACAACAGGGAGGTGTCGAAGTCCGCTGTTAAAGATGCCTGGCAGAGGGACCTGACTGACAGCCTGGGACTAGGTACAGATGTCATCACAGACGCATCCAGAGGTACCACACTCTATACTCTCTTACATTCAGTCAGTCAGTCAGTCAGTCAGTCACCAGACACATCCAGAGGTACCACACTATACACTCTCTTACATTCAGTCAGTCAGTCAGTCAGACACATCCAGAGGTACCACACTATACACTCTCTTACATTCAGTCAGTCAGTCAGTCAGTCAGTCAGACACATCCAGAGGTACCACACTATACAGTCTCTTACATTCAGTCAGTCAGTCAGTCAGACACATCCAGAGGTACCACACTATACACTCTCTTACATTCAGTCAGTCAGTCAGACACATCCAGAGGTACCACACTATACACTCTCTTACATTTCAGTCAGACACATCCAGGTACCACACTATACACTCTCTTACATTCAGTCAGTCAGTCAGTCAGACACATCCAGAGGTACCACACTATACACTCTCTTACATTCAGTCAGTCAGTCAGTCAGACACATCCAGAGGTACCACACTATACACTCTCTTACATTCAGTCAGTCAGACACATCCAGAGGTACCACACTATACACTCTCTTACATTCTTCAGTCAGTCAGTCAGACACATCCAGAGGTCATTCAGTCAGTCAGACACATCCAGGTCTCTTACATTCAGTCACCACACAGTCAGTCAGACACATCCAGAGGTACCACACTATACACTCTCTTACATTCAGTCAGTCAGTCAGTCAGTCACCAGACACATCCAAAGGTACCAATATAGCTGATCTGATCAGACCTTACACTACTTCTCACCATGCCACTTGGTCTTTCACTTAATGCCTTTCGTTTGTCTATACCAGTGTTTCACAAACTCAGTCCTAGGGAACCCAAGGGATGCACGTTTTGGTTTTTGCCCTAACACTACACAGCTGATTCAAATGATTGAAGCTTGATGATTAGTTTGATTATTTGAATCAATATTCACTCATACGTTTATTCAGTCAATCAGTTTTTCAGTTGTGTATTGCCCTTCTTTGTCTTTGTATGAAATATTTTTCATTGCTTTATTTAGCATTACAAACATTGTTAGTTGAGGCTCCGCTAAAACCGGTCGAGTTCATCCAGAAAGGACCGTGCCTCTTTAAACATCAGCTCTCTTTGTTTTGAGTGTGGCTGGCAGAGAGTATTGAGTGGGAGTGATTGTGATGAAGTGGGAGCTGGCGCTGTAACGGGCTACAGGACTGAGTAATCATCATCATTAATATGCACACAAAAAATTGTCGTACAAATGAAGTTGTGAAATTGCTCTGTCTCTCTCTCATCTTCGGGGTGGCATGGTAGCCTAGTGGTTAGAGCGTTGGACTAGTAACCGGAAGGTTGCAAGTTCAAACCCCCGAGCTGACAAGGTACAAATCTGTCGTTCTGCCCCTGAACAGGCAGTTAACCCACTGTTCCTAGGCCGTCATTGAAAATAAGAATTTGTTCTTAACTGACTTGCCTAGTTAAAATAAATAAACCTCTTTTCCATTTCTGTCCCATTTTCTCTCTCCCTTTCTCTCAGACGTATCCTCCCTGATCCCTGGGTCTATAGATATATACATTTGAAGTCGGAAGTTTACATACACCTTAGCCAAATACATTTAAACTCAGTTTTTCACAATTCCTGACATTTAATCCTAATAAAAAATCCCTGTTTTAGGTCAGCTAGGATCACCATTTTATTTTAAGAATGTGAAATGTCAGAATAATAGTAGTGAGAATTATTTATTTCAGCCTTTATTTCTTTCATCACATTCCCAGTGGATCAGAAGTTTACATACACTCAATTAGTATTTGGTAGCATTGCCTTTAAATTGTTTAACTTGGGTCAAATGTTTCAGGTATTCTTCCACAAGCTTCCCACAATAAGTTGGGTGAATTTTTGCCCATTCCTCCTGACAGAGCTGGTGTAACTGAGTCAGGTTTGTAGACACTTTTCCATTCTGTCCACAAATTTTCTATATGATTGAGGTCAGGGCTTTGTGATGGCCACTAAAATACCTTGACTTTGTTTTCCTTAAGCTATTTTGCCACAACTTTGGAAGTATGCTTGGGGTCATTGCCCATTTGGAAGACCCATTTGTGACCAAGCTTTAACTTCCTGACTGACTGTCTTGAGATGTTGCTTCAATATATCCACTTAATTTTCCTTTTCTCGTGATGTGATCTATTTTGTGAAGTGCACCAGTCCCTCCTGCAGCAAAGCACCCCCACAACATGATGCTGCCAACCCCGTGCTTTACATTTGGGATGGTGTTCTTCAGCTTGCAAGTCCCCCCCTTTTTCCTCCAAACATAATGATGGTCAATATGGCCAAACAGTTCTATTTTTGTTTCTTCAGACCAGAGGACATTTCTCCAAAAAGTACAATCTTTGTCCCCATGTGCAGTTGCAAACCGTAGTCTGGCTTTTTTTATGATGGTTTTGGAGTAGTGGCTTCTAACTTGCTGAGCGGCCTTTCAGGTTATGTTGATATAGGACTCGTTTTACTGTGGATATATATACTTTTGTACCTGTTTCCTCCAGCATCTTCACAAGGTCCTTTGCTGTTGTTCTGGGATTGATTTGCACTTTTCGCACCAAAGTGCGTTCATCTCTAGGAGACAGAACGCGTCTCCTTCCTGAGCGGTATGACGGCTGCGTCGTCCCATGGTGTTTATACTTGCGTGCTATTGTTTGTACAGACGAACGTGGTACCTTCAGCCGCTTGGAAATTGCTCCCAATGATGAACCAGATTTGTGGAGGTCTACAGGTCTTGGCTGATTTCTTTTGATTTTCCCATGATGTCAAGCAAAGAGGCACTGAGTTTGAAGGTAGGCCTTGAAATACATCCACAGGTACACCTCTGGATCTGTGTAATCTGAGGGATATATGTCTCTCTAATATGGTCATACATTGGACAGGAGGTTAGGAAGTGCAGCTCAGTTTCCACCTCCATTTTGTGGGCAGTGTGCACATAGCCTATCTTCTCTTGAGAGCCATGTCTGCCTACGGCGGCCTTTCTCAAATGCAAGGCTATGCTCACTTAGTCTGTACATAGTCAAAGCTTTCCTTAAGTTTGGGTCAGTCACACTGGTCAGGTATTCTGCCACTGTGTACTCTCTGTTTAGGGCCAAATAGCATTTTAGTTTGCTCTGTGTTTTTGTGAATTCATTCCAATGTGTCAAGTAATTATCTTTTTGTTTTCTCATGATTTGGTTGGGTCTAATTGTGTTGCTGTCCTGGGGCTCTGTGGGAATCGCTTCCTTTTAGGTGTTTGTAGAATTTAATGGCTCTTTTCTGGATTTTGATAATTAGTGGGTATCGGCCTAATTCTGCTCTGCATGCATTATTTGGTGTTCTACATTGTACACGGAGGATATTTTTGCAGAATTCTGCATGCAGTCTCAAATTGGTGTTTTCCCATTTTGTGAAGTCTTGGTTGGTGAGCGGACCCCAGACCTCACAACTATAAAGGGCAATGGGCTCTATGACTGATTCAAGTATTTTTAGCCAGATCCTAATTGGTATGTTGAATTTTATGTTCCTTTTGATGGCATAGAATGCCCTTCTTGCCTTATCTCTCTGATCGTTCACTGCTTTGTGGAAGTTACCTGTGGCGCTGATGTTTAGGCCAAGGAATATATTGTTTTTTTGTGTGCTCTAGGGCAATGGTGTCTAGATGGAATTTGTATTTGTGGTCCTGGGAACTGGACCTTTATTGGAACACCATTATTTTGGTCTTACAGAGATTTACTGTCAGGTCCCAGGTCTGGCAGAATCTGTGCAGAATATCTAGGTACTGCTGTAGGCCCTCCTTGGTTGGTGACAGAAGCACCAGATCATCAGCAGACAGTAGACATTTGACTTTAGATTCTAGTAGGGTGCGGCCGGGTGCTGCAGACTTTTCTAGTGCCCGCGCCAATTCGTTGATATATATGTTGAAGAGGGTGGGGCTTAAGCTGCATCCCTGTCTCACCCCACGACCCTGTGGGAAGAAATGTGTGTGTTTTTTGCCAATTTTAACTGCACACTTGTTGTTTGTGTACATGGACTTTATAATGTCGTATGTTTTACCCCCAACACCACTTTACATCAATTTGTATAGCAGACCCTCATGCCAAATTGAGTCAAAGGCATTTTTGAAATCAACAAAGCATGAGAAGACTTTGCCTTTGTTTTGGTTTGTTTGGTTGTCAATTAGGGTGTGCAGGGTGAATACATTTTCTGTTGTACGGTCATTTGGTACATTGTTTTCATTGAGGAAATGTACGTCCTCTTCTCTGCTCTCCTCCCTTCTCTGCTCTCCTCCTCTCTGCTCTCCTTTCTCCTCCTCTCTGCTCTCCTTTCTCCTCCTATATGCTCTCCTTTCTCCTCCTCTTTGCTCTCCTTTCTCCTCCTCTCTGCTCTCCTTTCTCCTCCTCTCTGCTCTCCTTTCTCCTCCTCTTCTCTCCTTCTCTGCTTCTCTGCTCTCCTCTCTCCTCTCCTTCTCTGCTCTCCTCTTTCCTCCTCTCTGCTCTCCTCTCTCCTCTTCTCTCTGCTCTCCTCCTCTCCTCTCTCCTCTTCTGCTCTCCTCTGCTCTCCTCACTTCTCTCTTTACTCCTCTCTGCTCTCCTCTCTGCTCTCCTTGCTCCTCTCTGCTCTCTTCTCTGCTCTCCTCCTCTCTGCTCTCCTCTCTCATATCCTCTCTCCTCTTCTCTCCTTTCCTCTCTGCTCTCCTCCTCTGCTCTCCTTCTCTGCTCTCCTCTCCTCACTCCTCTCTGCTCTCATCTCCTCTTCTCTCCTCTCCTCTCTGCTCTCATCTCCTCTTCTCTCCTCTCCTCTCTGCTCTCCTCTTCTCTCCTCTCCTCTCCTCTCTGCTCTCCTCCTCTGCTCTCTTCTCTCCTTCTCTGCTCTCCTCTCTCCTCCTCTCCTCTCGCCTCCTCTCCTCTTTACTCCTCTCTGCTCTCCTCACTTCTCTCTTTACTCCTCTCTGCTCTCTTTACTCCTCTCTGCTCTCCTCTCTGCTCTCCTCACTTCTCTCTTTACTCCTCTCTGCTCTCTTTACTCCTCTCTGTTCTCCTCTCTGCTCTCCTAACTTCTCTCTTTACTCCTCTCTGCTCTCCTCTCTGCTCTCCTCACTTCTCTCCTCACTCCTCTCTGCTCTCCTCTCTGCTCTCCTCTCTGCTCTCCTCACTTCTCTCTTTACTCCTCTCTGCTCTGCTCTCCTCACTCCTCTCTGCTCTCCTCTCTGCTCTCTTCTCTCCCCCTCTCTGCTCTCCTCTCTCCTCCTATCTGCTCTCCTCTCCATCTCTCACCCAACCTAACCCTCTCCTCACGTCCCACCTCCATTTCATGTATACATAATTCACACTACTTTCACATAATTTTTTCAGTGGAATAATGGAGCAATCGAAGACAGAAAACGTAGAGCTTCCTGCCTTGACACTGGTTGTATACAGCCTCTGAATCCGTTGTCTAGTAACTCAACATTCCATGCGCAGACAGACAGACAGACAGACAGACAGACAGACAGACAGACAGACAGACAGACAGACGGAAGGACACATGGATATGGATGTCTTTCCGGTGACCATACTGTGGCCTACATCACCCTCTTGAGGTTAAGTATAGTACTGCAGCCATACAGTGTGTAAGTGAGTGAGTCATCCTATTCTCTAGTACCACAGATGAGACGACTGACTCACTTAAATATAGAACCACAGAAGATGACTGAAGAAGTTGTCAACAACACTACACATTCCTGACTCCTGTTTCAGATTCATCACCCACATTCACTCCTCCAGTCTACAGACCCTGGTCTCTATCCCTCCACCCCTCCAATCGTTCGTCCCACCTTCCTCCATCCCTCTAGCTCTCCACCATTCCATCCCTACTTCCTCCATCTCTATATCCCTCTATCTCTCTACTCCTTCATCCCTCCATTCCTCCTTCCTCCATCCCTCTATCTCCATCTCTCCAGTCCTCCATCGCTCCATCCAGTACCCTAGAGACTGGTTGGTTGGACTATACCAGAACCCTGTGTGTTTAGGCTCAAGGCTCCTGTCTTTATGAGCTTATGTGTTCTTTCAGTCTGGTTAAAGCTGCTCCTCTGGAAACCAGCGGCTGGATGAGTCAGCAGTCAGACAGTAATAAAATATGTAGTTTCTCCTCAGGCTGCCTGCCTGCGACCCACACATGTAGCACACACACACACACACACACACACACACACACCTTGCCATTATCAGATCAGCCTGAGTGCTGAAGAGATGTAAACACAAGCAGCAGTCCGCCGAGTGAATCCTTTTATTTTTTACCTGTTTCTGTCTCCATCACCACTTCATTCATCAGAAAAACAAGTCCTCAAGGCTTTCTCTCTCTCCTATCCTCTTCCACCCTGGGTGGGTTTTATTGTCAAATAAATCATGTGTTTATCGTTTCTCTCAATCCATCCGTCTCCTCTTTCCTCTTCCCTCTCCATTCTGATTTTCCTTCTACAACCCCTCCCCCCACACCTGCTTCCCTCCTCCCCCTATCTCCCTCCCTCCCCCTCACCAGTCTGCAGCAGTGCCCCAGTCAACATGAAGATCCAGCCACTGAACGGCACTGCCCTGTTGGTGAGCTGGCAGCGCCCGCTAGTGGTCTACCACCCGCCTATCACCAGCTTCATGGTCTCCTACAGCTGGATGAAGAGTGACGTGGCCTACGAGAAGACTGGGGACCAGAACATGGTGAGACACAGAACGCTGTGCAGACTGTCAGTCCGTCTCAGTTGCCTTGCTGGAAATGGACACTCCAGGTCTGTCTGTCACAAATCAAATCCCATTTTATCGGTCACAAGCTTTGTAAACATCAGGTGTAGACTAATAGTGGAAGTCTTCCTAAAGGGCCCTTCCCAACAATGCAGAGAGAAAACATAATAACAGATAAATATACAAGAGTAACGAAAACTTGGCTATACAGCATATACGGGATACCACAACGGAGTCAATGTGCAGGGGTACGAGGTCATTGGGGTCGATATGTAAATATTGGTAAGGATAAAGTTAGTGCAAAAAGGGTCCATGTAGATAGTCCTGGGAAGCTATTTGGTTAACTATTTAACTAACAATTCAGCAGCCTTATGGCTCGGGGGTAGAAGCTGTTCAGGGTCCTGTTGGTTCCAGACTTGTGCATCGGTACCACTTGCCATGCGGTAGAGAGAACAGTCCATGACACACACACTGCACCGAGACTCCCACTGTGATGTGTCCGATGGGCTCAGCTCCCTCCAGTCTAATGTGTCAGTGAGAGATACACACCACATCTGGCTCGTACCATCACTGTACCGTGGGATCTCAGTGAAGTTCTCTTTTTAAACACATCATGGCAGTCTTCTCATTCAGCCAGGGGTTGTTGTTGATATAGTTCACACCTTCACGTTAGTTTCCAACTTGGATGTGTTGACTATTTAGACTTGCCAAATGCAGCCTATCTTGTCTCATCCTCTAAAAACACTATATATACAAATGTATGTGGACACCCAATAGACAAACAATCTCCTTAGACAAAGATTGGCAGTATAATGGCATTACTGAAGAGCTCAGTGACTTTCAACATGGTACCGTCATAGGATGCCACCTTTCTAAACAAGTCAGTTCATCAAATTTCTGCCCTGCCAGAGATGCCCTGGTCAACTATAAGTGCTGTTATTGTGAAGTGGAAACATCTTGGAGTAACAACGGCTCAGCCCCGAAGTGGTAGGCCACACAAGCTCACAGAACGGGACCGCTGAGTGCTGAAGCGTGTGGTGCGTAGAAATTGGCTGTGCTCGGTTGCAACACTCACTTCCCGAGTTACAAACTGCCTCAGGAAGCAACGTCAGCACTGTTTGTCAGGAGCTTCATTAAGCCTAAGATCACCATGCGCAATGCCAGGCGTTGGATGGAGTGGTGTAAAGCTCACTGCCATTGGACTCTGGATCAGTGGAAACGCCTTCTCTGGAGTGATGATTCACTCTTCACCATCTGGCGGTCCGACAGACAAATCTGGGTTTGGCAGATACCAGGAGATTGCTAACTTCCCCAATGCAGAGTGCCAACTGTAACGTTTGGTGGTGGAGGATTAATGGTCTGATGCTGTTTTTTATGGTTCGGGCTAGGACCCTTAGTTCCAGTGAAAGGATATCGTAACGCTACAGCATACAATGACATTCTGTTTGTGGCCATTTCTTGTTTCAGCACGACAAATCAAATCAAAGT
Source organism: Oncorhynchus tshawytscha (assembly GCF_018296145.1). Taxonomy (NCBI): domain Eukaryota; kingdom Metazoa; phylum Chordata; class Actinopteri; order Salmoniformes; family Salmonidae; genus Oncorhynchus; species Oncorhynchus tshawytscha. The sequence continues at coordinate 53,774,190 of NC_056435.1, forward strand.
TTATTTGTCATGTGCGCTGAATTCAACAGTGAAATGCTTACTTACAGGCTCTAACCAACAGAGCAAAAAAGGTATTATGCGAACAATAGGTAAGTAAATAAATAAAACTACAGTGAAAAATAGACAGTGAAAAATAACAGTAGCGAGGCTATAACAGTTTCCCTGAATTGTTGACAATGCTACCGTGCACAAAGTGAGGTCCATATAGAAATGGTTTCTCAAGATAGGTGTGGAAGAACTTGACTGGCCTGCACAAAGCCCTGACCTCAACCCCATCGAACACCTTTGAGATGAATTGGAACGCCAACTGCGAGCCAGGCTTAATCGCCCAGCAAGACCTAGTCGGTGCCCGACCTCACTAATGCTGTTGTGGCTGAATGGAAGCAAGTCCCCGCACCAATGCCGCAGCAATGTACCAACATCTAGTGGAAAGCCTTCCAAGAAGAGCGAAATAAATATTTCTCTCTACTATTATTCTGTCATTCCACATTCTTAAAGTAAAATGGAGATCCTAACTGACCTAAGACCAGGAATTCTTACCAGGGTTAAATGTCAGGAATTGTGAAAAACTGAGTTTAAATGTATTTGGCTAAGGTGTATGTAAACATCCTACTTCAACTGTATATATGAGGCCATACAGAGGAGGATTTGGCTGTGAACAATCATTTTAAAGGAATAAACATAGACTGCAGGAAAACACTGTCTCAGGAGAGACGATGCAGAGATGTCCATCTCTCTTTGCCTACAATCAATCTCGCTCTCTCTCTTTTCATTTGCCATATCACCACACTCCTTCATTCTTCCCTCACGTCAGCCCCCTTTCCCCATTCTCTGCCCACTTCATTTCCATTTTTATTTTCAATCTCCGTCCTTATCTGGGTTATATCAGGGAACTGCAGGCTTCCTGCAATCATAGTTGAATCAATTGAAACCACTCAACCCTTAGTTTCACATCCCCTCCTCTCATCTCCCCTTTGGCCAATGCAATAACCCTCCATTCTGGAGACCATCTCTGACGTAATTAACTTTAACCAGAGTGGCCCCTGATGCGTCACACAGTGCAGTGATGGACAGGTAAGGACACAGAACGGGTAGGCGAGGACACAGGGAGGAGTAAAGGGTAGGTGAGGACACAGGGAGGAGTAAAGGGTAGGTGAGGACACAGGGAGGAGTAAAGGGTAGGTGAGGACACAGGGAGGAGTAAAGGGTAGGTGAGGACACAGGGAGGAGTAAAGGGTAGGTGAGGATACAGGGAGGAGTAAAGGGTAGGCGAGGACACAGGGAGGAGTAAAGGGTAGGTGAGGACACAGGGAGGAGTAAAGGGTAGGTGAGGACACAGGGAGGAGGACACAGGGAGGAGTAAAGGGTAGGTGAGGACACAGGGAGGAGTAAAGGGTAGGTGAGGACACAGGGAGGAGGAGTAAAGGGTAGGTGAGGACACAGGGAGGAGTAAAGGGTAGGTGAGGACACAGGGAGGAGTAAAGGGTAGGTGAGGACACAGGGAGGAGTAAAGGGTAGGTGAGGACACAGGGAGGAGGTGAGGACAAAGGGTAAAGGTGAGGATACAGGGAGGAGTAAAGGGTAGGTGAGGACACAGGGAGGAGTAAAGGGAGGTGAGGACACAGGGAGGGAGGAGGTGAGGACACAGGGAGGAGTAAAGGGTAGGTGAGGACACAGGGAGGAGTAAAGGGTAGGTGAGGACACAGGGAGGAGTAAAGGGTAGGTGAGGACACAGGGAGGAGGACAAGGGAGGGTAAAGGGTAGGTGAGGACACAGGGAGGAGTAAAGGGTAGGTGAGGACACAGGGAGGAGGTAAAGGGTAAAGGTGAGGACACAGGGAGGAGTAAAGGGTAAAGGTGAGGACACAGGGAGGAGTAAAGGGTAGGGAGGACAGGGTAGGTGAGGACACAGGAGGAGTAAAGGGTAGGTGAGGACACAGGGAGGAGTAAAGGGTAGGTGAGGACACAGGGAGGAGTAAAGGGTAGGTGAGGACACAGGGAGGAGTAAAAGGGTGAGGACACAGGGAGGAGTAAAGGGTAGGTGAGGACACAGGGAGGAGTAAAGGGTAGGTGAGGACACAGGGAGGAGTAAAGGGTAGGTGAGGACACAGTAAAGGGTAGGAGGACACAGGGAGGAGTAAAGGGTGAGGACAGGGGAGGACACAGGGAGGAGTAAAGGGTAGGTGAGGACACAGGGAGGAGTAAAGGGTAGGTGAGGACACAGGGAGGAGTAAAGGGTAGGTGAGGACACAGGGAGGAGTAAAGGGTAGGTGAGGACACAGGGAGGGTAAAGGGAGGGAGGACAGGGAGGAGTAAAGGGTAGGTGAGGACACAGGGAGGGAAGGGTAGGTGAGGACAAGGAGGTAAAGGGCGAGGACACAGGGAGGGTAAAGGAGGTGAGGACACAGGGAGGGGCGAGGACACAGGGAGGAGTAAAGGGAGGACACAGGGAGGAGTAAAGGGTAGGTGAGGACACAGGGAGGAGTAAAGGGTAGGTGAGGACACAGGGGGAGGAGTAAAGGAGGAGTAAAGGGGTGAGGACACAGGGAGGAGTGAGGACACAGGGAAGTAAAGGGTAGGTGAGGACACAGGGAGGAGTAAAGGGTAGGTGAGGACACAGAAGGGAGGAGTAAAGGGTAGGGTAGGTGAGGACACAGGGAGGAGTAAAGGGTAGGTGAGGACACAGGGAGGAGTAAAGGGTAGGTGAGGACACAGGGAGGAGTAAAGGGTAGGTGAGGACACAGGGAGGAGTAAAGGGTAGGTGAGGACACAGGGAGGAGTAAAGGGTAGGTGAGGACACAGGGAGGAGTAAAGGGTAGGTGAGGACACAGGGAGGAGTAAAGGGTAGGTGAGGACACAGGGAGGAGTAAAGGGTAGGTGAGGACACAGGGAGGAGTAAAGGGTAGGTGAGGACACAGGGGAGGAGGTAAGGGAGGGTAAAGGTGAGGACACAGGGAGGAGTAAAGGGTAGGTGAGGACACAGGGAGGAGTAAAGGGTAGGTGAGGACACAGGGAGGGAGGAGTAAAGGGTAGGTGAGGACACAGAAGGGGGTGAGGGTGAGGACACAGGGAGGAGTAAAGGGTAGGTGAGGACACAGGGAGGAGTAAAGGGTAGGTGAGGACACAGGGAGGAGTAAAGGGTAGGTGAGGACACAGGGAGGAGGTAAAGGGTAGGTGAGGACACAGGGAGGAGTAAAGGGTAGGTGAGGACACAGGGAGGAGTAAAGGGTAGGTGAGGACACAGGGAGGAGTAAAGGGTAGGTGAGGACACAGGGAGGAGTAAAGGGTAGGTGAGGACACAGGGAGGAGTAAAGGGTAGGTGAGGACACAGGGAGGAGTAAAGGGTAGGTGAGGACACAGGGAGGAGTAAAGGGTAGGTGAGGACACAGGGAGGAGTAAAGGGTAGGTGAGGACACAGGGAGAAGTAAAGGGTAGGTGAGGACACAGGGAGGAGTAAAGGGTAGGTGAGGACACAGGGAAGAGTAAATGGTAGGTGAGGATAGAACAGACGCTATGGATCCCTATCATGGGTGTGAGCTGCCAGTATTGACACACACTGAATGTTAATCATATGTGAGTCATTTCCTTAGGCCTTCTATGTAGTCTGGATGTCCCATATGTACAGGACTCTGTGACAGTGTGTGTCTGTCTCTCTGTGACAACACTGTCTGTCTGTCAGAATCTCATTCTTTCTCTTACTCTCTCTGCCTCTTCTGTCCATCCTACAGAAGGCGGTGATAACCCACGTGTCTCCAGACATCCTGTATCTGTTCAGAGTCCAGGCAGTGTGCCAGAGAGACCTACGCAGTGACTTCAGCCAGACACTGCTCTTCAGGGGTAATCACACCACACACCATACCACAGCGTATACAGTACAGCCCTATGAATGGAGTCACATAATCCTAAAGTCCAGTTTCAAAATTATCAGAGATAGTTAAATACTAAGAACAAACACTTGTCTTTGTTCCAAATGCATGTGTAATATTTTCCTGTGTTTGGTCGTCCAGCTAACACCACCAGGATATTTGAGGGAACACGGATAGTGAAGACTGGAATGGTGAGTAAAGTACAGATCATTTGTCTTGTCCAGAAGATGGCAGCATAACAATTTATTTTGTGATGATCCAACATGATTTGTTATGGCATGATACTAACTCTCTCTCTCACTTTCTCTCTCGTCTTCTCCACCCCATACCCCTCTCCCCCTCTCTCTACTCTTTCCCCCAGCCCACCGTCTCCCCAGCCTCCTCGGCGGACATGGCTCCTATCAGCTCCGGCTCCTCCACCTGGACCTCCTCTGGCCTCCCCTTCTCCTTTGTCTCCATGGCTACGGGGGGTATCGGCCCATCCTCCAGCGGCAGTCAGGCCACGGTGGCATCGGTGGTGACCAGCACACTGTTGGCCGGCCTGGGCTTCAGCGGAGGGGTCATCTCTTCCCTGCCAGGCTCTCTCTGGCCCACCCAGGCCCCTGCAGCCAGCCCTGGGTCTAATCCTGGCCTGGGTCCCATCCCCAGCCGCCAGCCTACCCAGTCCCAGGCCTCCACTGAGCTCCCTTCTGACACAGACACCCCCACAGCGGAGGAGGAGGCAGGGGTGGACAGGGAGGCTGAGGGGGAGGAGGGAGAGAAGGATGAAGGGGAAGACGACAGGAGGAAGAAGAATAACAAGACAGTGCCTGATGAGGTGGAGACAAAGATGAACAGCACCGTGGTCAAAGTGCCCTCCTCCCATGTCCCTACCCCCACAGCCAAAGAGAAAGGACAGGGGCAGGGAGAGCCTGTGGCTAACAGCACCACTGTGCCTCCCAGTGTAGGGGAGGACCAACTTTTCAGAGTGGACAGTAGCTCAGGGCCCACGGTGCAGCCAAAGAAGGACACAGCAGAGAGAGAGATGCAGATTCCCCAGAGCCCAACACGCTCCCCAAAGACTGGTGGGGAGAAGAGCCTTTGGCCTTTCTCTGTCCACACTGGTGAGTAGAACTCTCTGTATAACCCATATAATTTTCCTCTTTTTAGCACAACGACACTGAAAAAAATTATACACGCAACATGCAACAATTTCAGTTCAGTTCATATAACAGTTCATATAACGAAATCTATCAATTGAAATAAATTAATTTGGCAATAATCTATGGATTTTTCATGACTGGGTGTACAAATAGGTATCAGTTGGTCACAGATACCTTTAAAAAAATATATCCGTTATGACCACCATTTGCCACATGCAGTGCGACACATCTCCTTTGCATAGAGTTGATCAGGCTGTTGATTGTGGCCTGTGAAATATTGTTCCACTCCCCTTCAATGGCTGTGCGAAGTTGCTGGATATTGGAGAGAACTGGAACATGCTGTCGATCCAAGGGATCCCAAACATGCTCAATAGGTGACATGTCTGGTGAGAATGCAGGCCATGGATGAACTGGGTAATTTTCAGCTTCCAGGAATTGTGTAGAGATCCTTGCAACATGGGGACGTGCATTATCATGTTGAAACATGAGGTGATAACGGCCGATGAATGGCACGAACAATGGGCCTCAGGATCTCGTCACGGTATCTCTGTGAATTGTTCGTAGATATAGGCTTTTTGTGCCTGTGGAACATTTCTGTGATCTTTTATTTCAGCTGATGAAACATGGGACCAACACTTCACATGTTGTATTTATATTTTTGTTGAGTATAGTTGTACACTGGAGGTATGTAACACAATATTTAGACCTATATAATGTCATTTTAGTTTTCTGGTTCACCCTTAACCCCCCTGCAGCTTGTCATGTTACACAGGCTGTGTTATTATATATCAACAGTAAATATGAGACAGGCAGGGCCTATTTTAAACATTAGCCTTGGGATCAGCCCCAGCTTCAGTATGTGGCAATAGACTGAGACAAATAGCTCAATTTCTGAGTGCCACCATAATATCACGCCGAGAGAGCCCTAGAGAAAGTAATGGAACTATTCTACAGCCCGAGGGGCCATTACTTAGCCCGAGGGGCCATTACTTAGCCCGAGGGGCCATTACCTCCCCCGAGGGGCCATTACCTAGCCCGAGGGGCCATTACCTAGCCCGAGGGGCCATTACCTCCCCCGAGGGGCCATTACCTAGCCCGAGGGGCCATTACCTAGCCCGAGGGGCCATTACCTAGCCCGAGGGGCCATTACTTAGCCTGAGGTGCCATTACTTAGCCCGAGGGGCCATTAGTTTGAGGCATGCTCTGAGGCATATTTTCAAGACCAAACTGCCTTGCCTACCAGCCAGGGTATTGGTCTCTTATAAATGTCCTTATTCATTCTGAATATACACATTTAGATGAGTAGCGCTCCAAGCCCCAGGGTAAACCTAGTCACTTACTGTCATTGTAAATAAGAATTTGTTCTTAACTGACTTGCCTAGGTAGATAAAGGTTCAATAACCCTACTGATGAAGCCATCACACTGAAATGATGTGTAAATGTATGCTGCCCTACCAAGCAAAAAGTCAGTAACTGATCATTTGTTCGAAAATGAGTTAGTCATTTTTGCTACATTAAATACATGCTTAATCATGTGGACAAGTATCCTGCCTCTATTGTATTGTGTTTTGGAGAAAATGGGGGTCATGTTAGCAGTAACTGCATAAAGTTACTGTGAAACCAAGGTAAATAAAAGCCATTTTTCTCAGTTCCACGCTATGAGCAGTTACTGCCTTTTTGCTTGGTAGGGCAGTATAAATATATAAATAGTGGAGCTAAACAGTTTTTTCTGAAGTGAAATTGGTTGTTTGAAGGCTGAAGCTTCCATGAGTGGCCCAAATAATCTGAATAGTCTCACTTTGATTTGACTTTTGTGTGTTAAAGTGTTTTTGGAGTAGATGTCTGACACAGCCTCTGTGTATGTCTCCCATTCCACCCCTCCACCTTTCCAGACAGAACTAGTGTGTCCAACATGACCCGCAGCTCTCACCCTGGGGGGGGCCGGATGGAGTGGATCGTCCCGCTGGTGGTGGTCTCAGCCCTCACCCTGCTCTGCCTCGTCATGCTACTGGCTGTCCTGGTCTACTGGAGGTATTATAGATTACGTTATTTTATTATATTACTGGGTTACTAACCCTAACCCCTACTGACCCCTGGTGGTGGTCTCAGCCCTCACCCTGCTCTGCCTCGTCATGCTACTGGAGGTATTATAGATTACGTTATATTATTATATTACTGGGTTACTAACCCTAACCCCTACTGACCCCTGGTGGTGGTCTCAGCCCTCACCCTGCTCTGCCTCGTCATGCATGCTAGGTGTGTGCGTATTTTCCAGACCCCACCATGTAAAAAAAAGTTATTTAATCAAAGGCCAATGTTGACTTTTTTGAATTGAGTCTATGGCAGTCCATTACAAATCCATTTGACAGTAGTATTGACAGTATTTCAATCTGAAGGAAGTATGCCTTCAGAAAGTGTTCACATCTTTTTCCACATTTTGCTGTGTCACAGCCTGAATTTAAAATATATTTTTGGGGGGGGTCACTAACCTACACACAGTGAATACCCCACAATGTCAAAGTGGAATTCTGTTTTTTGAATTATTTTCTGTAAGGTCCCTCATTCGAGCAGTGCATTTCAAACACATTCAACGTCAAAGACCAGGGAGGTTTTCCAATGCCTTGCAAAGAAGAGCACCTAAAGGATTTCACCATGAGGCCAATGGTAACATTAACAGTCACAAAATGTAATGGCTGTGGTAGGAGAAAACAAAACATGCATCCTGTTTGCAACAAGTCACTAAAGTGATCCTGCAAAAAAATGTGGCAAAGCAATTAACTTTTTGTCCTGAATACAAAGTGTTATGTTTGGGGCAAATCCAATACATGACATTACTCTCCATATTTTGAAGCATTGTGGTGGCTGCAACATATTATGGGTTTGCTTGTAATCATTAAGGAATGGAGCTACAGGCAAAATCCTAGAGGAAAAACTAGTTCAGTCTGCTTTTCCAACCGACACTGGGAGATGGATTCACCTTTCAGCAGGACAATAACCTAGAACACAAGGCCAAATTTACACTGGAGTTGCTTACCAAGAAGACAGTGAATGTTCCTGAATGGCCGAGTTACAGTTTTGATGGCAAGACCTGAAAATGGTTGTCTAGCAATGATCAACAACCAATTTTACAGAGCTTGAATCATTGTTTTAAGAATAATGGGGAAATGTTGCACAATCCAGGTGTGCAAAGCTCTTAGAAACTTACCCAGAAAGACTCACAGCTGTCATCGCTGCCAAAGATGCTTCGACAAAGTATTTACTCAGGGATGTGAATATGTTTTCACTTTGTCATTATGGGGTGTAGATGTGTGTAGATAGTTGAGAATGTTTTTTTAATTGTATCCATTTTGAATTCAAGCTGTGACACAAAACAATGTGGAATAAGTCCAGGGGTATGAATCATTTCTGAAGGCCCTGTACGTGTTTCTTTTAGTGATGGGATCATTGTATGTTGTATCTTAAACAGTTCAAAAGATAGAGCCACATGTGTAGGAAGAAAACAAACCTCATCTAACAGAAACCACTCTGTTTATTACAACCTCATCTAACAGAAACCACTCTGTTTATTACAACCTCATCTAACAGAAACCATTCTGTTTATTACAACCTCATCTAACAGAAACCACTCTGTTTATTACAACCTCATCTAACAGAAACCACTCTGTTTATTACAACCTCATCTAACAGAAACCACTCTGTTTATTACAACCTCATCTAACAGAAACCACTATGTTTATTACAACCTCATCTAACAGAAACCACTCTGTTTATTACAACCTCATCTAACAGAAACCACTCTGTTTATTACAACCTCATCTAACAGAAACCACTCTGTTTATTACACCTCATCTAACAGAAACCACTGTTTATTACAACCTCATCTAACAGAAACCACTATGTTTATTACAACCTCATCTAACAGAAACCACTCTGTTTATTACAACCTCATCTAACAGAAAACTGTTTATTACACCTCATCTGTTTATTACAACCTCATCTAACAGAAACCACTCTGTTTATTACAACCTCATCTAACAGAAACCACTCTGTTTATTACAACCTCATCTAACAGAAACCACTCTGTTTGTTACAACCTCATCTAACAGAAACCACTCTGTTTGTTACAACCTCATCTAACAGAAACCACTCTGTTTATTACAACCTCATCTAACAGAAACCACTCTGTTTATTACAACCTCATCTAACAGAAACCACTCTGTTTGTTACAACCTCATCTAACAGAAACCACTCTGTTTATTACAACCTCATCTAACAGAAACCACTCTGTTTATTACAACCTCATCTAACAGAAACCACTCTGTTTATTACAACCTCATCTAACAGAAACCACTCTGTTTATTACAACCTCATCTAACAGAAACCACTCTGTTTATTACAACCTCATCTAACAGAAACCACTCTGTTTATTACAACCTCATCTAACAGAAACCACTCTGTTTATTACAACCTCATCTAACAGAAACCACTCTGTTTGTTACAACCTCATCTAACAGAAACCACTCTGTTTATTACAACCTCATCTAACAGAAACCACTCTGTTTATTACAACCTCATCTAACAGAAACCACTCTGTTTATTACAACCTCATCTAACAGAAACCACTCTGTTTATTACAACCTCATCTAACAGAAACCACTCTGTTTGTTACAACCTCAACAGAAACCACTCCGTTTGTTACAACCTCATGTAACAGAAACCACTCTGTTTGTTACAACCGCGTCTTTACTCTCGCAACCCCATTTCCAAATCGGGCGACCTCGCGACCCCTAGTTCGGGAAACAGCTCAGTAGAATTGTAGTGTCATCAACATATTTTTGGTTTGCCACTTTAATACAATCAAAGCCTTCCCAGGGCAGCACCATGTTGTCATGCATTCATCTCATCCACTTCCAGTGATGAAGCCCCTTTTATCACCTCATCCCCACTGCTGTGCTCAGTCACAGCTGTCAGTTAACCCTCTTTAACCAGAGGTACAGATAGCCCTCCTACCTCACACGACATCACACTGGCTCTTGACCCTAGCTGACCTCACAGACACACACTCCTGTTTGGAGTGGGGTGACCTATCCTCTTGTCCCCTGGGGAGTTTCCGGCCCATCTGCTGTTCTGTCCTGTGTGTGCGTGTATTTTTGCATGCTGCTGGCCACCAGGAACCTACTTGGTGGAGGATGACTGGTATTTTGGCAGCCCTCCCTCTCTCTCGCTCCTTCTTCCCCCTCCCTCTATTTTCTCCCTTCCTCCTCTCTCTTTCCCTCTCTCCTCCCTTCCTCTCTCCACCTCCCCCCTCCCTCTCTCCTCCTGCCCCTCCCTCCCTCTCTAATCCCCCTCCCGTCTCCCTTCCCCCTCATGTATATCCCTCACTCCCTCCCTCACGCTCTCCTCCCGCTTCTTCCTCCCTCACTCCCTCACTCCCTTCCTCCATCCTCACACATCGCTATCACACTTCTCTCTGCAGGGGGGCCAGCTAACAGGGGCCATGGTGCCGGGAGAGGGCCCAGCTGTGTGTTCGTCTGCAGTGTGATGCCAATCACACACACACACACACACACACTTTCTCTCAGCCTCAGTAATTACACAGGCCAGGCCAGGCTAACAGCTGGCTGCATGTGCTGCCTAATGAGCTATACAGCACAATGGGATCATTACTAGAACTCTGTGTTTAGTGCTTTATGTATTTATGCAGCTCTGCATTGAGCTGTTTCATTGAAGCAAAGGCTTGGCCCGATTTGACAGATTGTGTGTGTGCACATTGCTAGACATGACTGCTTTGTTGACCTGATAGCCAGCGAGGTGAGACAAGTAGTCTCACCAACAGCACACATGCAGAAACATTATTGTGTAAGGGAAAGCTGGTTTGATGTTGACAATGTGTTTTTCTGTGTGCCAAATACATCAGATATTGTTGTTGTGGGGGGAAGGGGGAGGTGCTCATTTTATGGCTTCATGGAGAAGGCCTTTGTCGAGAAGCTGCTTAAATACCTGCCCCTCGTGGCATGTTTGGAGAGCCTCAGGTGTAGATGAAAGCTGGTGGCGCTGATATTTGGCAGTCTCGGCCACGTACACAGGCTTGCGGTGCTTGGCCTCCAGATTGTGGGCCTGCTCTGTTTCAGCTTCTCCAAGCAGCCTAGCTGATTGGAGAATGAGGTGCTTTCTGTACCCTTCAAATTCAAATCAAATTAATTTATAAAGCCCTTTTTACATCAGCCGATGTCACAAAGTGCTATACAGAAACCCAGCCTAAAACCCCAAACAGCAAGCAATGCAGGTGTAGAAGCACGGTGGCTAGGAAAAACTCTCTAGGAAGGCAGGAACCTAGGAAGAAACCTAGAGAGGCTATGAGGGGTGGCCAGTCCTCTTCTGGCTGTGCCGGGTGGCGATTATAACAGGACATGACCAAGATGTTCAAACATTCATAGATGACCAGCAGGGTCAAATAATAATAATCACAGTGGTTGTAGAGGGTGCAACAGGTCAGCACCTCAGGAGTAAATGTCAGTTTGGCTTTTCATAGCCAAGCATTCAGAGTTAGAGACAGCAGGTGCGGTAGAGAGAGGGAGTCAAAAACAGCAGGAACTGGACAAGGTAGCACGTCTGGTGAACAGGGCAGGGTTCCATAGCAGTAGGCAGAACAGTTGAAACTGGAGCAGCAGCATGACCAGGTGGACTGGGTACTGCAAGGAGTCATCAGGCCAGGTAGTCCTGAGGCATGGTCCCAGGGCTTAGGTCCTCTGGGATGAGAGGGAGGGAGAGAGAGAATTAGAGGGAGCATACTTAAATTCACACAGGACACCGGATAAAATAGGAGAAATACTCCAGACATAACAGACTGACCCTAGCACAGCAACACAAACTATTGCAGCATAAATACTGGAGGCTGAGACAGGAGGGGTCAGGAGACACTCCGATACCCCCGGACAGGGCCAAACAGGCAGGATATAACCCCACCCATTTTTCCAAAGCACAGCCCCCACACCCTACAGGGACACAGTGTGTGTGTGTGTGTGTGTGTGTGTGGGGGGGTGTGGGGGTGGGTGGGTGGGTGTGTGGGTGGTATAGTCCAGTGAGTGTGCAAAGTGTCCGGGTAGGCATTTGATTAACTGTTCAGCAGTCTTATGGCTTGGGGGTAGAAGCTGTTGTTGGATGCCAAGCAGTTGCCATACCAAGTGGTGATGCAGCCAGTCAAGATGCTCAAACTTAATGATGGTCTTAGAGTCGTACGCGGCCACAGAGCCATGGGTGAAAAGGAGGTACAGGAGGGGACTGAGCACTCACCCCTGAGGGGCCCCTGTGTTGAGGGTCAGCGTTGCAGATGTGTTATTGCCTACCCTCACCACCTGGGGGTGCCCCGTCAGGAAGTCCAGGATCCAGTTGCAGAGGGAGGTGTTCAGTCCCAGGGTCTTGAGCGTAGTGATGAGCTCTGAGGGCATTATGGTGTTAAATGCTGAGCTGTCGTCAATGAACAGCCTCCTCACATAGGCGTTTCTCTTATCCAGAGGGCAGTGTGGCGTTCAATAGGGATAGCGTCTGTAGATCTGTTGGGACGGTATGCGAATTGGAGTGAGTCCAGGGTGTCTGGGATGATGGTGTTGATGTGAGCCATGACCAGACTTTCAAAGCATTTCATGGCTTCAGATGTGAGTGATACAGGGCGATAGTTATTTAGGCAGGTTACCTTGGTGTTCATGGGCACAGGGACTATGGTGGTCTGCTTGAAATATGTAGGTATTACAGACTGGGTCAGGGAGGCATTGAAAATGTAATTGAAGACACTTGCCAGCTGGTCAGAGTACCCATCCTGGTAATCCATCTGGCCCCACAGTCTTGTGAATGATAACCTGATTTAAAGGTCTTATTCGGCTAGGGCGAGCGAGATCACAGTTGTCCGGAACAGCTGGTGCTCTCATGCATAGTTCAGTATTGCTTGCATCAAAGCTCCCATAAAGTAAACATTTTATTTTATTTTATTTAACCTTTATTTAACTAGGCAAGTCAGAACAAATTCATATTAACAATGATGGTCTACCCCGGCTAAACCTGGACGACGCTGGGCCAATTGTGTGCTGCCGTATGGGACTCCCAAACACGGCCGGAAGTGATTCAGCCTGGATTTGAACCAGGGACTGTAGTGACGCCTCTTGCACTGAGATGCAGTACCTTAGACCGCTGTGCCACTCGTCTGTTAGGTTCGTGTAACTGGGCAGTTTGTGGCTGCGTTCCCCTTTGTAATCCGTGATAGTTTGCAAGCCCTGCCACATACGATGAGTGTCAGAGCCGGTGTAGTGGACTTCAGGAAACAGCAGAGGGAGCACCCCCCTATCCACATCGACGGGACAGTAGTGGAGAGAGTAGTAAGTTAAGTTCCTCGGCATACACGGACAAACTGAATTGGTCCACCCACATAGACAGCGTGGTGAAGAAGGCGCAGCAGCGCCTCTTCAATCTCAGGAGGCTGAAGAAATTTGGCTTGTCACCAAAAGCACTCACAAACGTTTACAGATGCACAATCGAGAGCATCCCGTCGGGCTGTATCACCGCCTTGTACAGCAACTGCTCCCCCTACAACCGTAAGGCTCTCCAGAGGGTAGCGAGGTCTGCACAACGCATCACCGGGGGAAAACTACCTGCCCTCCAGGACAGCTACACCACCCGATGTCACAGGAAGGCCATAAAGATCATTAAGGACAACAACCACCTTAGCCACTGCCTGGTCACCCCGCTATCATCCAGAAGGCGAGGTCAGTACAGGTGCATCAAAGCAGGGACCGAGAGACTGAAAAACAGCTTCTATCTCAAGGCCATCAGACTGTTAAACAGCCACAACTAACATTGATACTGACTCAACTCCAGCCACTTTAATAATGGAAAAATGTATGTAAAAATGTATTACTAGCCACTTTAAACAATGCCACTTCATATAATGTTTAATACCCTACATTACTCATCTCATATGTATATATTGTACCATATACCATCTACTGCATCTTGCCTATGCCGTTCTGTACCATCACTCATTCATATCTTTATGTACATATTCTTTATCCCTTTACACTTGTGTGTATAAGGTAGTAGTTGTGTAATTGTTAGGTTAGATTACTCGTTGGTTATTACTGCATTGTCAGAACTAGAAGCACAAGCATTTCGCTACACTCACATTAACATCTACTATCTGCTAACCATGTGTATGTGACAAATAAAATTTGATTTGAGTAGGATTTGATTTTAGTCCTGTCTTGAAGCTTTGCCTGTTTGATGGCTCATCGGAGGTCGTAGCAGGATTTCTTATAAGCGTCTGAATTAGTGTCCCGCTCTTTGGAAGCAGCAGCTCCAGCCTTTAGCTCAGTGTGGATGTTGCCTGTAATGCATGGCTGCTGGTTGTTTTATATACATATGGTTACTGTGGGGACGACGCCATTGATGCACTTACCTATGCAGCCGGTGACTGATGTGGTAAATACCTCAATGTTATCGGATGAATCCTGGGAACAAATTCCATTCTGTGCTAGTAAAACAGTCCTGTAGTGTAGCATCTGCTTCATCTGACCACTTCCGTATTGAGCGAGTCACTGGTACTTCCGGTTTGAGTTTTTTGCTTGTATGCAGGAATCAGGAGGATAGAGTTATGGTCAGATTTGCCAAATGGAGAGCGGGGAAGAGCTTTGTATGCGATTCTGTGTGTAGAGTAAAGGTGGTCTAGAGTTTTGTCGGCTCTGGTTGCACAGGTGACATGCTGGTAAAAATGGAGTGAAATGTATTTTAGTTTCCCTGCATTAAAAACCCCGGCCACTAGGAGTGACACATCTGTTTGCTTATGGCCCTATACAGCTCGTTGAGTGGTGCCTTAGTACCAGCACTCTCTCCATCCTTCCTCTCCTCTCTTTCTTACACTCCCCCATCCCTGCTGACAGAAGGGAAGGAGACAATGGGGGAGATTAAAATACATTTTTCAGAAAATAGCTATTCCTAATGGAATTATGCAAACATGGTCGTCATTAGTTCAGCATCACTTTTTTTCTCCACTTTTCACGACAGCGAATATTGTGATCACTTATTAGATTCAATCCGTTTTGATGACTCTATTGTCTCAATAGGTTATATTGTTGTTGGTTCACAGTAGATTTGAGTTATACATCAAAATGTTATTAAGACAGTAATTGCTTTTAAAGGGGAGGGCTCCATCTGGAGGGCTTGAGGACATGGTTAGAGGGAGCTCACATATGTCACACAGAGGTTTAAAGGGGAAAATGATGACTCTATATATATATATATATATATATATATATATATATATATATATATATATATATATATATATATATATATATATATATATATATATATATATATATATATATATATATATTTGCTAGGGAAAAGGGTAGGCCAGTCTGTTTGGAGGATAATTTTGTCCAATGAAAAGATCTCATCCTTCTATCACTACTTCTTTCCATACATCCCACTCTCTCTGTTTCTGAATGAGCCCTCCCTCTCCCCCGGTGTAAGGGAGGTGTTGAACGACTGGTTAGTTAGTTAGCTAGCCACACCACACCTTCTCCCTCAGGGAGTCATTAGCCTGGGTGGCAGGGGTGGAGGGGGGCAGGGGAGACCACTCCCCTCATATCTTCAATCTCTCGCTCTCTTTCTTTCTCTCTCGATTCAATTCATTTCTTTCTCTCTGTCTTTCCCTCTCTCTTTCTACAAATGCTTTTAGGCCACTCTCTCCTATTTTATTTCCCTTCCTCTCTCGACAAGAATGACCAGCATCTGCTCTCTCCTCTGCATCAAGTACAGGTAGGTAGACATACTGATAGGGGGAACGTCACTAGACATACTGATAGGGGGAATGTCACTAGACATACTGATAGGGGGAACGTCACTAGACATACTGGTAGGGGGAACGTCACTAGACATACTGGTAGGGGGAATGTCACTAGACATACTGGTAGGGGGAACGTCACTAGACATACTGATAGGGGGAACGTCACTAGACATACTGGTATATAATGTTACTTACCCTACATTATTCATCTCATATGCATACGTATATACTGTACTCTATATCATCGACTGCATCCTTATGTAATACATGTATCACTAGCCACTTTAACTATGCCACTTCGTTTACATACTCATCTCATATGTATATACTGTACTCGATACCATCTACTGTATCTTGCCTATGCTGCTCTGTACCATCACTCATTCATATATCCTTATGTACATATTCTTTATCCCCTTACACTGTGTATAAGACAGTAGTTTTGGAATTGATAGTTAGATTACTTGTTGGTTATTACTGCATTGTCAGAACTAGAAGCACAAGCATTTCGCTACACTCGCATTAACATCTGCTAACCATGTGTATGTGACAAATAAAATTTGATTTGATTTGATTTGGTAGGGGGAACGTCACTAGACATACTGGTAGGGGGAATGTCACGAGACATACTGGTAGGGGGAACGTCACTAGACATACTGATAGGGGGAACGTCACTAGACATACTGGTAGGGGGAACCCAGGTAGGAAAAGCTGGTGTATAGGGCATGGATTTGTTTCTGTGTGAGTGCCGGTGAAGGCTTTGTAAGGTCAGATAGTGACCCCTGCCACTGCAGTAGGCTGCAACACTCCTTTTCTCCTCGTTGTTGGTCTTCCCTTCTCTCTCAGGCTTCTAGACACAGAAGAAGTTGGGTGACATTTCAAAATGCTTCTGACAAAATGAGAGCTTTAGAGAAATATGCCTAGACTAGAGACTAGCTAGTCATTGTGCTTGTGTACATGTTGGAGGCAGAGAGAGACTGCCAGGGCTCTTTCTAGTCCTGCTGTTTGTTATGTAGGAGTCATGGGCCAAGGCTCATAAATGCCATTTAGCAGACGCTTTTAACCAAAGCGACTAATGGTCATGTGTGCATGCAGTTTATATGGTCAGCTCACTGTATGTGTTTACAGGAGGCTATGTGTGTTTACAGAGGGCTGTGTGTGTTTACAGGAGACTATGTGTTTACAGGGGTCTGTGCGTGTTTACAGGAGGCTGTGCGTGTTTACATGAGGCTGTGCGTGTTTACATGAGGCTGTGCGTGTTTACATGAGGCTGTTTACAGGAGGCTGTGCGTGTTTACATGAGGCTGTGCGTGTTTACATGAGGCTGTGCGTGTTTACATGAGGCTGCGTGTTTACATGAGGCGTGTTTACATGAGGCTGTGCGTGTTTACATGAGGCTGTGCGTGTTTACATGAGGCTGTTTACATGAGGCGTGTTTACATGAGGCTGTGCGTGTTTACATGAGGCTGTGCGTGTTTACAGGAGGCATGAGGCTGTGCGTGTTTACATGAGGCTGTGCGTGTTTACATGAGGCTGTGCGTGTTTACAGGAGGCTGTGCGTGTTTACACGGGGCTGTGCGTGTTTACATGAGGCTGTGCGTGTTTACAGGCTGAGGCGTGTTTACATGAGGCTGTGCGTGTGTTTACATGAGGCTGTGCGTGTTTACATGAGGCTGTGCGTGTTTACATGAGGCATGAGGCTGTGCGTGTTTACATGAGGCTGTGCGTGTTTACATGGGGCTGTGCGTGTTTACATGAGGCTGTGCGTACATGAGGCTGTGCGTGTTTACATGAGGCTGTGCGTGTTTACATGAGGCTGTGCGTGTTTACATGATGTTTACAGGAGGCTGTGCGCATTTGTTTACAGGAGGCTGTGCGTGTTTACATGAGGCTGTGCGTGTTTACAGGAGGCTGTGCGTGTTTGAGGCTGTGCGTGTTTACAGGAGGCTGTGCGTGTTTACATGAGGCTGTGCGTGTTTACATGAGGCTGTGCGTGTTTACATGAGGCTGTGCGTGTTTACATGAGGCTGTGCAGGAGGTTTACATGAGGCTGTGCGTGTTTACATGAGGCTGTGGTGTTTGGAGGCGTGTTTACAGGCTGGAGGTTTACATGAGGCTGTGCGTGTTTACATGAGGCTGTGCGTGTTTACATGAGGCTGTGCGTGTTTACAGGAGGCTGTGCGTGTTTACATGAGGCTGTGCGTGTTTACATGAGGCTGTGCGTGTTTACATGAGGCTGTGCGTGTTTACATGAGGCTGTGCGTGTTTACATGAGGCTGTGCGTGTTTACATGAGGCTGTGCGTGTTTACATGAGGCTGTGCGTGTTTACAGGAGGCTGTGCGTGTTTACATGAGGCTGTGCGTGTTTACATGAGGCTGTGCGTGTTTACATGAGGCTGTGCGAGGCTGTGCGTGTTTACAGGAGGCTGTGCGTGTTTACATGAGGCTGTGCGTGTTTACATGAGGCTGGCTGTTTACATGAGGCTGTGCGTGTTTACAGGAGGCTGTGTGCGTGTTTACAGGAGGCTGTGCGCGTTTAGGCTGTGTGTGTTTACACGAGGCTGTGCGGGTTTACAGGAGGCTGTTTACAGGAGGTGTGTGTTTACAGGAGGCTGTGCGCATTTACAGGAGGCTTTGGGGAGGCAGGAGGCTGTGGGTTTACAGGAGGCTGTGCGGGTTTACAGGAGGCTGTGCGGGTTTACAGGAGGCTGTGTGCGTTTACAGGAGGCTGTGCGCGTTTACAGGAGGCTGTGCCTGTGCGTTTACAGGAGGCTGTGTGTGTGCGTTTACAGGAGGCTGTGTGCGTTTACAGGAGGCTGTGTGTGTGTGTGTGTGTGTGTGTGTGTGTGTGTGTGTGTTTACAGGAGGCCTTACAGGAGGCTGTGTGTGTGTGTTTCAGGAGGCAGCAGGGTGTTGTTGTGTTTACAGGACTACAGGAGGCTGGTGGTCATCAGGATACCTTATTCCAGCATGTGTACTCTGGTGGTCATCATCTATTGAGTCATTACTGTGTGAGCTGCAGGAAGCCTAGTGGTTAAGACCGTTGGGTCATTGACCAAAAGGCCGCTGGTTCGAATCCCCAAGCCAACTATGTGACAAATCTGCTGACGTGCCCTTGAGCAAGGCTCTGAACCGTATTTGCTCCCCTAATTTCCTCTAGATAAGTGTCTGCTAAATTACTAAAATGTCAAATGTAAATAACATCAGCAGGCTTGTAAATAGGGCTGGTTCTAACCACCCTGGGCATTTTATCAGTAATGTAACTGGCAGCTCTGTCTGTGTAATTATATTCACCACCTTGCTGCTAACAACAACCTGAGAATGATGACGATATGTTGTGTTAATACTAGAGGTCTTTCTCGGGTCCAAAAAGTTGGACCCGTTCTGAAATGGACCTGGGGCTTTCCCACCTGGACCCAATATGCATAAATAAATGTTTTTAGAGAGAGAGACCTGTTACGAACAGACCAGAGGAAAACTACACCTGTTCCCTATAGACCTGGTCGGATCCAGATCCGGGCCTATCCGAGTGCCAATTTGTGTTAGCTAAAACGGATACAATGATGTCATTATAATGACAACTGTGTACGGGAAGGACCAAGCAGGCATGAGAGACAATTGATTAGGGTGAAGTGCAATTATTAGGAGGTTTATTTTGGCAAACTTAGTTTTTATTACAAAGTTAGAGAAATCAATAACCATAGTGCATAAAAATAGTAATTAAAGGTCTGTAAATGAATAAAAGTAAAATGTGCTAATGCCTCAAACGTATAACGTAAATGTATAACTGCTGTCTACAGAGTAACTCAAATGAAGGGTTACCTGTATTCATTATGCCAGATTCTGTTGCAAAACGTTTCTTCAATGGAATTAAATGAAGAACCTACAGTTGAAGTCGGAAGTATACATACACCTTAGCCAACTACATTTCAACTCAGTTTTTCACAATTCCTAACATTTAATCCTAGTCAAAATTCCCTGTCTTAGGTCCGTTAAGATCACCACTTCTATTTTAAGAATGTGAAATGTCAGAATAATAGTAGAGAGAATGATTTATTTCAGCTTTTATTTCTTTCATCACATTCCAGAAATTTACATACACTCAATTAGTATTTGGTAACATTGCCTTTAAATTGTTTAACTTGGGTCAAATGTTGTGGGTAGCCTTCCACAAGCTTCCCACAATGTTGGGTGAATTTTGGCACATTCCTCCTGACAGAGCTGGTGTAACTGAGTCGGATTTGTAGGCCTCCTTGCTCGCACACGCTTTTTCAGTTCTGGCCACAACCTTTCGAAAGGATTGAGGTCAGGGCTTTGTGATGGCCACTCCAATACCTTGACTTTGTGGTTCTTAAGCCATTTTGCCACAACTTTAGAAGTATGCTTGGGGTC
The DNA here is from genome assembly GCF_018296145.1 of Oncorhynchus tshawytscha. Taxonomy (NCBI): domain Eukaryota; kingdom Metazoa; phylum Chordata; class Actinopteri; order Salmoniformes; family Salmonidae; genus Oncorhynchus; species Oncorhynchus tshawytscha. The sequence continues at coordinate 53,794,426 of NC_056435.1, forward strand.
ATTGTCCATTTGGAAGACAAATTTGTGAACAAGCTTTAACTTCCTGACTACAAGCATTTCGCTACACTCGCATTAACATCTGCTAACCATGTGTATGTGACAAATAAAATTTGATTTGATTTGATTTGATGTCTTAAGATGTTGCTTCAATTTATCCACATAATATTCCTCCTCATGATGCCATCTATTTTGTAAAGTGCACCAGTCCCTCCTGCAGCAAAGCAGCCCCACAACATGATGCCTCCACCCCCGTACTTCACGGTTGGGATGGTGTTCTTCAGCTTGCAAGCCTCCCCCTTTTTCCTCCAAACATAACAATGGTTATTATGGCCAAACAGTTCTATTTTTGTTTCATCAGACCAGAGGACATTTCTCCAAAAAGTATGATCTTTGTCCCCATGTGCAGTTGCAAACCGTAGTCTGGCTTTTTTATGGCAGTTTTGGAGCAGTGGCTTCTTCCTTGCAGAGAGGCCTGTCAGGTTATGTCGATATAGGACTCGTTTTACTGTGGATATAGATACTTTTGTACCTGTTTCCTCCAGCATCTTCACAAGGTCCTTTGCTGTTGTTCTGGAATTTGTTTTCACTTTTTGCACCAAAGTACGTTCATCTCCAGGAGACAGAACTTGTCTCCTCCCTGAGCAGTATGACGGCTGCATGGTCCCATGGTGTTTATACTTGTGTACTATTGTTTGTGCAGATGAACTTGGTACCATCAGGGGTTTGGAAATTGCTCTCAAGGATGAACCAGAGTTGTGGAGTTCTACAAAAAAAATTCTGAGGTCTTGGCTGATTTCTTTTGCTTTTCCCATGATGTCAATCAAAGAGGCACTGTTTGAAGGTAGGCCTTGAAATACATCCACAGGTACACCTCCAATTGACTCAAATGATGTCAATTAGCCTATCAGAAGCTTCTCAAGCCATGACATAATTTTCTGGAATTTACCAAGCTGTTTAAAGACACAATCAACTTAGTGTATGTAAACTTCTGAATTGTGATACAGTGAATTATAAGTTAAATAATCTGTCTGTAAACAATTGTTGGAAAAATGACTTGTGTCATGCACAAAGTAGATGTCCTAACGGACTTGCCAAAACTATAGTTTGTTAACAAGAAATTTGTGGAGTGGTTGAAAAATGACTTTTAATGACTCCAACCTAAGTGTATGTAAACGTCCGACTTCTATTTGTCCAATAGAAACTCTGGTTGTAGTAGCAGAACGTTCTGTTTGCAGCTGTTTGGACCAATGATTACACCCCTGAAGCCATAAGGTTAGCTCACATAATATAATGGCAGTGGTAGGCTACAAAGACACACATCATTTATCAAGGATCTATAACAAAACATGTTTTGCATTAACATGATAGTTTTAAATATACAGCACCAGTTTTGCACACGTTTGGCATTCTCTCAACCTGCTTAATGAGGTAGTCACATGGAATGCATTTCAATTAACAGGTGTGCCTTGTTAAAACATTAGTTTGGAATTTATTTCCTTCATAATGCATTTGAGCCAATCAGTTGTGTTGTGTTGTGGTAGGGGGTTGGTATACAGAAGATTGCCCAATTTGGTTAAAGACAAAGTCCATATTATGGCAAGAACTGATCAAATAAGCAAAGAGAAATGACAGTCCATCATTACCTTAAGGCATGAAGGGCAGTCAGTCCGGAAAATGTCATAGTTTCTTCAAGTGCAGTCGCAAAAAACATGAAGCGCTATGACAAAACTGGCTCTCATGAGGACCGCCACAGGAAAGGAAGACCCAGAGTTACCTCGGCTGGAGATGATAAGTTCGTTAGAGTGACCAGCCTCAGATATCGGCAATTTACTGCACCTTAAATTGCAGCCCAAATAAATACTTCACAGAGTTCAAGTAACAGACACGTCTCAACATCAACTGTTCAGAGGAGACTGCGTGAATCAGGCCTTCATGGTCAAATTGCTGCAATGAAACCACTACTAAAGGACACCAATAAGAAGAACAAACTTGCCTGGGCCAAGAAACATGAGCAATGGATATTAGACTGGTGGAAATATATCCTTTGGTCTGATGTGTCCAAATTTAAGATTTTTGGTACCAACAAACATCTCTTTGTGAGACGCAGAGTTGTTGAAAGGATGATCTCTGCATGTGTGGTTCCCACCGTGGAGCATGGAAGAGGAGGTGTGATGGTGCTTTGCTGGTGACACTGTCGTGATTTATTTAGAATTCAATGCACACTTAACCAGCATAGCTACCACAGGCTTATGCAGCAATACGCCAACCCATCTGGTTTGCGCTTAGTGGGACGATCATTTGTTTTTCAACAGGACAATGACCCAAAACACACCTCCAGGCTGTGTAAGGGCTATTTGACCAAGAAGGAGAGTGATGGAGTGCTGCATCAGATGACCTGGCCTCCACAATCCCCCAACCTCAACCCATTTGAGATGGTTTGGGATGAGTTGGACCGCAGAGTAAAGAAAAAGCAGCCAACAAGAGCTCAGCAAATGTGGGAACTCCTTCAAGACTGATGGGAAAGCATTCCAGGTGAAGCTGGTTGAGAGAATGCCAAGAGTGTGCAAAGCTGTCATCAAGGCAAAGGTTGGCTACATTGAAGAATCCAAAATATAAATATATTTGGATTTGTTTAACATTTTTACATCATCATTCCATATGTGTTAATTCATAGTTTTGATGTCTTCACTATTATTCTACAATGTATAAAATAGTAAAAATAAAGAAAAACTCTTGAACGCTTAAACATATTTCCATGGAAATACATGGGTAGCCATGAAAAAGACCCCCCTCCCAATAGTGACCGAGGATCGCTATGGGGCGCAATGTAGGCTTGTACACAATCGCCCAACCTTAGCACACACACACTCTGTACTCTCTGTGTGTGGTTACAGTAGGCTAACGTATGTCAGTGGTTTTAGGAACTGCAGTAACATCAGGCAGGATTTAGGCTACCAACTGCCTAGCCAGTTGTAGCTCAATCTTGGGTGCAATGATCACGTTCCCGCGCTGACTGACTGTGTGGAGGCTCGTTGACTTAATGTTACGTTAGCCTACATGCTACACATGCAAAGCTATATTAGCCACGACTTAGCGTTCTTTGTGCAGCTTCAAATGTTGAACAAAGTTGGAAGTTGTTGCGCCTCCTTGTGTAACTTTCTTCCTGCATGTTTTGCAAGTTGCAATCCGTTTTTTATTGACTATAGCGTCGTCTTTATATCCGACAATAATCATTTGGGGTATCATCTTTCCAAGGGCTCCGACTGAATTCACCCACCGACATTCCTCTGCACTGCCACGCACAACTTTTCCTCCGCTGGCACAATTTGATTGGCTGCTGTCCGATTCAAACTGTAATCCGTTAAATGAAGAGTTGATGCGCTGCACACTTTTTTTAATAGCATCATTTTTAATATTTGGGCTTGGAGAGGGGGTCAGGTCAGTTCGAGTCTGACTGGAGTCCAAGTCATGTGACTGGAGTCCAAGTCATGTGACTGGAGTCCAAGTCATGTGACTGGAGTCCAAGTCATGTGACTGGAGTCCAAGTCATGTGACTGGAGTCCAAGTCATGTGACTGGAGTCCAAGTCATGTGACTGGAGTCCAAGTCATGTGACTGGAGTCCAAGTCATGTGACTGGAGTCCAAGTCATGTGACTGGAGTCCAAGTCATGTGACTGGAGTCCAAGTCAAGTCCAAGTCCAAGTCATGTGACTGGAGTCCAAGTCATGTGACTGGAGTCCAAGTCATGTGACTGGAGTCCAAGTCATGTGACTGGAGTCCAAGTCATGTGACTGGAGTCCAAGTCATGTGACTGGAGTCCAAGTCATGTGACTGGAGTCCAAGTCATGTGACTGGAGTCCAAGTCATGTGACTGGAGTCCAAGTCATGTGACTGGAGTCCAAGTCATGTGACTGGAGTCCAAGTCATGTGACTGGAGTCCAAGTCATGTGACTGGAGTCATGTGACTGGAGTCCAAGTCATGTGACAAGTCATGTGACTGGAGTCCAAGTCATGTGACTGGAGTCCAAGTCATGTGACTGGAGTCCAAGTCATGTGACTGGAGTGTGACTGGAGTCCAAGTCATGTGACTGGAGTCCAAGTCATGTGACTGGAGTCCAAGTCATGTGACTGGAGTCCAAGTCATGTGACTGGAGTCCAAGTCATGTGACTGGAGTCCAAGTCATGTGACTGGAGTCCAAGTCATGTGACTGGAGTCCACACCTCTGTTAAAGGCTACACCAGTCGTATTCTGCGTATGTGACAAATAACGTTTGATTTGATTTTGATATGTTATGAACCCAATATGTTACAAATTGTTGTACTTAAGATCCCAGAGTGCATCTTTAAAGTGCAAAGGTGTATAGCTACATGTGACCATCACAAACTGGTTGCAATCTGGTTTATGTTGTCATTGCCAGCAACTTTACCCACCGAGCTCTTTCGATGTGGTACTAATGATTTTCAATTAACTCTGCATCATGTTCCTGTCTTATGTGTGGTACTAGTGGTGATGTTGGGTGTACTCTCCTCTGCATGATACTGGTGGTGATGTTGGGTTTACTCTCTGTGTGGTACTGGTGGTGATGTTGGGTTTACTCTCCTCTGTGTGGTACTGGTGGTGATGTTGGGTTTACTCTCCTCTGTGTGGTACTGGTGGTGATGTTGGGTTTACTCTCCTCTGCATGATACTGGTGGTGATGTTGGGTTTACTCTCTGTGTGGTACTGGTGGTGATGTTGGGTTTACTCTCCTCTGCATGGTACTGGTGGTGATGTTGGGTTTACTCTCCTCTGTGTGGTACTGGTGGTGATGTTGGGTTTACTCTCCTCTGTGTGATACTGGTGGTGATGTTGGGTTTACTCTCTCTGTGTGGTACTGGTGGTGATGTTGGGTTTACTCTCCTCTGCATGGTACTGGTGGTGATGTTGGGTTTACTGTCCTCTGTGTGGTACTGGTGGTGATGTTGGGTTTACTCTCCTCTGTGTGGTACTGGTGGTGATGTTGGGTTTACTCTTCTCTCCTCTGTGTGGTACTGGTGGTGATGTTGGGTTTACTCTCCTCTGTGTGGTACTGGTGGTGATGTTGGGTTTACTCTCCTCTGTGTGGTACTGGTGGTGATGTTGGGTTTACTCTCTCTCTCCTCTGTGTGGTACTGGTGGTGATGTTGGGTTTACTCTCCTCTGTGTGGTACTGGTGGTGATGTTGGGTTTACTCTCCTCTGTGTGGTACTGGTGGTGATGTTTGGTTTACTCTCCTCTGCATGATACTGGTGGTGATGTTGGGTTTACTCTCCTCTGTGTGGTACTGGTGGTGATGTTGGGTTACTCTCCTCTGTGTGGTACTGGTGGTGATGTTGGGTGTACTCTCCTCTGTGTGGTACTGGTGGTGATGTTGGGTGTACTCTCCTCTGTGTGGTACTGGTGGTGATGTTGGGTTTACTCTCCTCTGTGTGGTACTGGTGGTGATGTTGGGTTTACTCTCCTCTGTGTGGTACTGGTGGTGATGTTGGGTTTACTCTCCTCTGCATGATACTGGTGGTGATGTTGGGTTTACTCTCCTCTGTGTGGTACTGGTGGTGATGTTGGGTTTACTCTCCTCTGCATGGTACTGGTGGTGATGTTGGGTTTACTCTCCTCTGCATGATACTGGTGGTGATGTTGGGTTTACTCTCCTCTGTGTGGTACTGGTGGTGATGTTGGGTTTACTCTCCTCTGTGTGATACTGGTGGTGATGTTGGGTTTACTCTCCTCTTGGTGGTGATGTTGGGTTTGGGTCTTCTCTCCTCTGCATGGTACTGGTGGTGATGTTGGGTTTACTCTCTTCTCTCCTCTGTGTGGTACTGGTGGTGATGTTGGGTTTACTCTCCTCTGTGTGGTACTGGTGGTGATGTTGGGTTTACTCTCCTCTGTGTGGTACTGGTGGTGATGTTGGGTTTACTCTCCTCTGCATGATACTGGTGGTGATGTTGGGTTTACTCTCCTGTGTGGTACTGGTGGTGATGTTGGGTTTACTCTCCTCTGTGTGGTACTGGTGGTGATGTTGGGTTTACTCTCCTCTGCATGATACTGGTGGTGATGTTGGGTTTACTCTCCTGTGTGGTACTGGTGGTGATGTTGGGTTTACTCTCCTCTGTGTGGTACTGGTGGTGATGTTACCTCTCCTCTCTTCTGTGTGGTGATGTTGGTCTGTCTCTCCTCTTCTGTGTTATTCTACAGGAGGTTTTTCCAGACAGCTCACTTCTATGTGGAGGACAGTAGTTCTCCCAGGGTGGTGGCCAATGAGAACATCCCTGTCATCCCCATCCCAGGTAAGACACACCTTCTTTAACACACCATAACACACATGAGAGCCCAATTCAATCCAACCTGCTTTAGCAATATTTCTGTGTTTACAAACTATTGCCCAACCCCTTCCTGGTAGTTTTTTTATAGTAGCCACAACCATTCTGTGACCATTCTCTTGTTGACGTTTTTGTCCACACTCTTTAAGTCAAGCCTTTTTCTTTGTTAGTCATTATCTGCTCTTGTTAGGATACATTCTAGTGTGAGTTTCTAGTGTGAGTTTAATACATTTGAATGGGCCAATCTACTTCTATTTTACTCAGTGGCTTACACCCTGAGTGCATGTAAAAGTGCTTGTGACCTGCTCTATTAGGAGTGATGTGAGAGGGTTCTTCTCTGAGAGAGCCCAGTGTAGAGGCACCTGGTCAATAACACAATGAGAAGACAGTGCTGTGTGTAATGCATAGCGTTCCTTTAAAGAGAGCAGACTCTCAGGGACTCAGAGGGACTATGGCACTACGGCCCAGTTCAAAGCAATGATGGTTAACTTAAAGAACCCAGCTGATGTCTGTATTGAGTCTCCATCCATTCTGCTTTTGTCTCTTTTCTCTCTCTCCCCCCACCTTTGCTCACTCTCTCTCCCCCCACCTTTGCTCACTCTCTTTCGCTATCTCCCCCCCACCTTCGCTTGCTCTGTCAATATCCCCCTTCCTCACACGCTGTCGCTCTGTCCCCCTTCCTCGCTCGCTATCTCCCTGTCCCCATCCCCGCGCGCACGCTCTGTCCCCCCCCTTCCTCATCACGCACGCTCTGTCCCCCTTCCTCGCTCAATATCTCCCTGTCCCCCTTCCTCACGCGCACGCTCTGTCCCCTTCCTCGCTCGCTATCTCCCTGTCCCCTTCCACGCGCGCACGCTCTGTCCCCCTTCCATGCTCGCTATCTCCTGTCCCCATTCCTCCGCGCACGCCCTGTCCCCCTTCCTCGCTCGCTATCTCCCTGTCCCCCTTCCTCGCTCGCTATCTCCCTGTCCCCCTTCCTCGCTCGCTATCTCCCTGTCCCGCTTCCTCTTGCTCGCTATCTCCCTGTCCCCATTCCTCGTGCTCACGCTCTCTCCCCTTCCTTGCTCACGCGCTCTCTCCCCTTCCTTGCTCACGGGCTCTCTCCCCCTTCCTTGCTCACGCGCTCCCTCTCCCCTTCCTTGCTCACGCGCTCTCCCCTTCCTTGCTCACGCTCTCTCCCCTTCTCTCACCCCTTCCTTGCTCACGCGCTCTCCCCCCTTCCTTGCTCACGCGCTCTCCCCCCCCCTTCCTTTGCTCTCTCCCCTTCCTTGCGCCTCTCTGCTCCCTTCCTTGCTCACGCGCTCTCTCCCCTTCCTTGCTCACGCGCTCTCCCCTTCCTTGCTCACGCGCTCTCTCCCCTTCCTTGCTCACGCGCTCTCTCCCCTTCCTTGCTCACGCGCTCTCCCCCTTCCCCTCCCCTCCTTGCTCACGCGCTCTCCCCCCTTCCTTGCTCCTTGCGCTCTCCCCCTTCCTTGCTCACGCTCTCTCCCCTTCCTTGCTCACGCGCTCTCCCCTCCTGCCCCCTTCCTTGCTCACGCGCTCTGCTCCCCCTTCCTTGCTCACGCGCTCTCTCCCCCTTCCTTGCTCACGCGCTCTCTCCCCTTCCTTGCTCACGTGCTCTCTCCCCTTCCTTGCTCACGCGCTCTCTCCCCTTCCCCGTGCTCTCTCCCCTTCCTTGCTCACGCTCTCTCCCCTTCCTTGCTCTCTCCCCTTCCTTGCTCACGCGCTCTCTCCCCTTCCTCTCCCCTTCCTTGCTCACGCGCTCTCCCCTTCCTTGCTCACACGCTCTCTCCCCTTCCTTGCTCACGTGCTCTCTCCCCTTCCTTGCTCACACGCTCTCTCCCCTCCTTCCTTGCTCCGCTCTCTCCCCTTCCTTGCTCACGCGCTCTCTCCCCTTCCTTGCTCACGTCTCTCCCCTTCCTCTCCCCTTCCTTGCTCACGGCTCTCTCACCCTTCCTTGCTCACGCGCTCTCTCCCCTTCCTTGCTCGCGCTCTCTCCCCTTCCTTGCTCACGCTCTCCCCCTTCCTTGCTCACGCGCTCTCTCCCCTTCCTTGCGCTCTCTCCCCTTCCTTGCTCACGCGCTCTCTCCCCTTCCTTGCTCACGCGCTCTCTCCCCTTCCTTGCTCACACGCTCTCTCCCCTTCCTTGCTCACGCGCTCTCTCCCCCACTCCCTCTCTTTTCTCCTCTATGTGGAGACAAACTGCTTCTTTCTGTACAGACAAGTTAATATACCATCTCAGAGAACAGAGTGTTGTGTTTATAGAACTGTGATTGTTGTACAGCGTGTGAAATGCTAAATCCATCCCCCCACTGGACTGTAATGTGAGGGGTTTAATGAGCAGGAAGAAAACGGAGAGAGGGGGTACATGGAGCCAAAACTCTGACACAGCTGGTCTAGTGTGTTTGTCTGCCTGCACATGAATGTCTTTGTTCCACCTTTCATCACATCCCTTCTCTCCTGAATAAAGGCTAAATGTGTGCACAGCTGCACAGTTCTAGCAAATCCAAATGTGGCCATAGTATTTTAATCAGCTCCATTGATTAGTGTATAAATGGAAGACTGTTGACAAATGGACACTCAAACAATCCCCCAATCACCTTTAACCATGTAACCATTGAAGTGAGTCAGGGAGTGCCTGTCTGTCAGTGGACCCAGCTGGGAGTGTGTATTGGCTGTAATATCACACACCAGCAGCAGCAGACAAACCCAGCAGCTGTTTCCTCTGTCCACACACACACACACACACACACCCTTTGTCCTGATGGCTTTCTCTGTGTGACAGAAGCCTCCCCATCACCTCTCCTCCCTAATGGATAATTTGGGACTGATGTGGCTCATCTAACACAGATGCCACCCCCTCTAAACATCCATATTAGACAATTATGGCTCTTTGTCTGCCAGTGACTGGTCTAGCTGTGGTGTGATTCCCATCGCTCTGTGTGACATGGCTATTAAGTGTTCTTCTCAACATAAACGACAACAAGTCTAGATGTGTCCACACATTCATCCTTTTTATCTGTAAGAATCTCGGTGAAGCATTTCAGTGTGTGATGATGATGATGCGTGACTTGTGTTATTCATATCTGTACTACTGGGGTAGTTAAATTAGTCTCAGTGGGAGGCTGTGTGGGATGTGCTGATTTAGGATCAGTTTTGCCTTTTAGATCACATTGAATGAGATATAATTGACAGGGAGGACCTGATCCTAGAGCAGCACTCCTACTCTGAGGCGTTTGGCCCCATATATGTTCTTCTCTGAAAGTGTCTGTGGGAGAGGCAGCGAACGCCTAGCAGATTGCTGGTTCATTTGTAATGCTGTGCCACACTAGAGTAGTGCAGTGGTACGTTGGAAATCTAAGGAATACAGGCTGAAGGGATATTAAAATACCTGTTCTTTCATTTGTCTGTCTGAAATATGGAAGCAGTTACAAACGTAGGGAGGTTCTAGACAGGATATTAATATTGTTATTTACACCTTCACAAAGTATTCACACCCCTGGATTTTTCCACATTTTGATGTTATAGCCTGAATTTAAAATTTATCTAAATTTAGATTTTGTTTGTGTCTGTGTCACACGCTCGGTCACACACTCACTCAATTCAATTCAAGGCGCGTTATTTGCATGGGAAACATATGTTAACATTGCTAAAGAAAGTCACTCTCTCTCTGCCATTGTGAAAAAGTGTGGTATGTCCACATTTGTGTCTTTCTCAGTGTGATATGTCCACATTTGTGTCTTTCTAAGTGTGATATGTCCACATTTGTGTCTTTCTAAGTGTGATATGTCCACATGTGTGTCTTTCTAAGTGTGATATGTCCACATGTGGGTCTTTCTAAGTGTGATATGTCCACATGTGGGTCTTTCTAAGTGTGATATGTCCACATGTGGGTCTTTCTAAGTGTGATATGTCCACATGTGGGTCTTTCTAAGTGTGATATGTCCACATGTGTGTCTTTCTAAGTGTGATATGTCCACATGTGTGTCTTTCTAAGTGTGATATGTCCACATGTGTGTCTTTCTAAGTGTGATATGTCCACATGTGTGTCTTTCTAAGTGTGATATGTCCACATTTGTGTCTTTCTAAGTGTGGTATGTCCACATGTGTGTCTTTCTAAGTGTGATATGTCCACATGTGGGTCTTTCTAAGTGTGATATGTCCACATGTGGGTCTTTCTAAGTGTGATATGTCCACATTTGTGTCTTTCTAAGTGTGATATGTCCACATGTGTGTCTTTCTAAGTGTGATATGTCCACATTTGTGTCTTTCTAAGTGTGATATGTCCACATTTGTGTCTTTCTAAGTGTGATATGTCCACATTTGTGTCTTTCTAAGTGTGATATGTCCACATGTGTGTCTTTCTAAGTGTGATATGTCCACATTTGTGTCTTTCTAAGTGTGATATGTCCACATTTGTGTCTTTCTAAGTGTGATATGTCCACATGTGTGTCTTTCTAAGTGTGATATGTCCACATTTGTGTCTTTCTAAGTGTGATATGTCCACATGTGTCTTTCTAAGTGTGATATGTCCACATTTGTGTCTTTCTAAGTGTGATATGTCCACATTTGTGTCTTTCTAAGTGTGATATGTCCACATTTGTGTCTTTCTAAGTGTGATATGTCCACATTTGTGTCTTTCTAAGTGTGATATGTCCACATGTGTGTCTTTCTAAGTGTGATATGTCCACATGTGTCTTTCTAAGTGTGATATGTCCACATTTGTGTCTTTCTAAGTGTGATATGTCCACATTTGTGTCTTTCTAAGTGTGATATGTCCACATTTGTGTCTTTCTAAGTGTGATATGTCCACATTTGTGTCTTTCTAAGTGTGATATGTCCCATTGTGTGTCTTTCTAAGTGTGATATGTTGTGTCTTTCTAAGTGTGATATGTCCACATTTGTGTCTTTCTAAGTGTGATATGTCCACATGTGTGTCTTTCTAAGTGTGATATGTCCACATGTGTGTCTTTCTAAGTGTGATATGTCCACATGTGGGTCTTTCTAAGTGTGGTATGTCCACATGTGTGTCTTTCTAAGTGTGATATGTCCACATGTGTGTCTTTCTAAGTGTGATATGTCCACATTTGTGTCTTTCTAAGTGTGATATGTCCACATGTGGGTCTTTCTAAGTGTGGTATGTCCACATGTGTGTCTTTCTAAGTGTGATATGTCCACATGTGTGTCTTTCTAAGTGTGATATGTCCACATTTGTGTCTTTCTAAGTGTGATATGTCCACATGTGTGTCTTTCTAAGTGTGATATGTCCACGTGTGTCTTTCTAAGTGTGATATGTCCACATGTGTGTCTTTCTAAGTGTGATATGTCCACATTTGTGTCTTTCTAAGTGTGATATGTCCACATTTGTGTCTTTCTAAGTGTGATATGTCCACATGTGTGTCTTTCTAAGTGTGATATGTCCACGTGTGTCTTTCTAAGTGTGATATGTCCACATGTGTGTCTTTCTAAGTGTGATATGTCCACATTTGTGTCTTTCTAAGTGTGATATGTCCACATGTGTGTCTTTCTAAGTGTGATATGTCCACATTTGTGTCTTTCTAAGTGTGATATGTCCACATGTGTGTCTTTCTAAGTGTGATATGTCCACATGTGTGTCTTTCTAAGTGTGATATGTCCACATTTGTGTCTTTCTAAGTGTGATATGTCCACATGTGTGTCTTTCTAAGTGTGATATGTCCACATGTGTGTCTTTCTAAGTGTGATATGTCCACATGTGTGTCTTTCTAAGTGTGATATGTCCACATGTGGGTCTTTCTAAGTGTGGTATGTCTTCCTACAGATGACATGGATGCCATCCCTGTCAGGCAGTTCATCAAACACATCATGGAACTCTACTCCAACAACTTGCACGGGTTCTCTGAGGAGTTTGAGGTAGGAAGTAACACAATACATTTTGATCTCTCAGCCTTTCTCCGATTGTTGAGGGGGAGTGTGTGTCTGTGAGTCTATGATATTCAGGTTTATGTTGTCTGTGTGTGTAGTTGTGTACAGTACTGCCTATGTCTGTGAGTGTGTAGGTGTGTACATTACTGCCTATGTCTGTGAGTGTGTAGGTGTGTACAGTACTGCCTATGTTTGTGTAAACACTATGACGTGTACAGGGCATGTGCAGTATGTATACTGAAAAAATATATAAATACAACGATTTGACTGATTTACAGTTCATTTCAGGAAATCAGTCAATTAAAAGAAATCCATTAGGCCCTAATCTATAGATTTCACATGACTGGGCAGGAGCGCAGCATAGGCCCACCCACTGGGGAGCCAGGCCCAGCCAATTCAAATGAGTTCTTCCCCACAAAAGGGCTTTATTACAGACAGAAATACTCCTCAGTGTCATCAGCAGTCCGGGCGGCTGGTCTCAAAGGATCCCGCAGGTGAAGGAGCCGGATATGGAGCTCCTGGGCTGGTGTGGTTACACGTGGTCTGCGGTTGTGAGGACGGTTGGACCTACTGCCAAATTCTCTAAAATGACATTGGAGGCAGTTTATGAGAGAGAAATTAACATGAAATTATCTGGCAACAGCTCTGGTGGACATTCCTGTAGTCAGCATGCCAATTACATGCTCCCTCAACTTGAGACATCTGTGGCATTGTGTTGTGTGATGAAACTGCACATTTTGGAGTGTCCTTTTTATTTTCCTCAGCACAAGGTGTACCTGTGTAATGATCATGCCGTTTAAAAATCTTCTTGATACGCCACACCTCTCAGGTGGTTGGATTATCTTGGAAAAAGAGAAATCCTCACTAACAGGGATGTAAACAAATTTGTGCACAAAATCTGAGAGAAATAAGCTTTTCGTGCGTATGGAACATTTCTGGGATCTTTTATTTCACCTCATGAAACATGGGACCAACACTTTACATTTTACGTGTATTTTTGTTCAGTGTATTTATACTGAAAGAAGTGTGTGTTGTGGAGCAGATGGCTGAGTGTGAGGCAGGTTAATTAACAGTCTAGTTGCTGGTTGGCTGGACAGGAACACACTGTCTCTGTGATCAGGTGGAGGCTCAAAGCTAACACTTCTCCAGAGGGAACACACTGCACGCACTGCACACAGACACACAGACGCACACAGGTGGGTGCAGGTGAACCTACATTATTCATACTATGTCAATCAAACAGAGTACAGACATACAGCCGCAACACTAGGCTAATTGTCCCAGATGTATGGATTAGAGGTCGACTGATTAATCAGATTGGCCGATTAATTAGGGCCGATTTCAAGTTTTCATAACAATCAGAAATCGGTATTTTTGGGCACCGATTTGCCTATTATTTTTTTTATACAAATTTAACTAATCAAGTCAGTTAAGAACATTCTTATTTTCAATGACGGCCTAGGAACGGTGGGTTAACTGCCTTGTTCAGGGGCAGAACGACAGATTGTCACCTTGTCAGCTCGGGGGATCCAATCTTGCAACCTTACAGTTAACTAGTCCAACGCCATAACGACCTGCCTCTCTCTCGTTGCACTCCACAAGGAGACTGCCTGTTACGCGAATGCAGTAAGCCAAGGTAAGTTGCTAGCTAGCATTAAACTTATCTTATAAAAAACAATCAATCATAATCACTAGTTAACTACACATGGTTGAGTATATTACTAGACATTATCTAGCGTGTTTGCATATAATCTGACTGAGCATAGAAGTATCTAAGTATCTGACTGAGCGGTGGTAGGCAGAAGCAGGCGCGTAAACATTCATTCAAACAGGACTTTTGTGCGTTTTGCCAGCAGCTCTTCGTTGTGCGTCAAGCATTGCGCCGTTTATGACTTCGAGCGTATCAACTCCCGAGATGAGACTGGTGTAACCGAAGTGAAATGGCTGGCTAGTTAGTGTGCGCTAATAACGTATCAAACGTCACTCTCTCTGAGCCTTGGTGTGGTTGTTTCCCTTGCTCTGCATGGGTAACGCTGCTTCGATGCTGGCTGTTATCGTTGTGTTACTGGTTTGAACTCAGGGAGGAGCGAGGAGAGGGACGGAAGCTGTACTGTTAAACTGGCAATACTAAAGTGCCTATAAGGGCATCCAATAGTCATAGGTTAATGAAATACAAATGGTATAGAGGGAAATAGTCCTATAATTCCTATAATAATTAGAACCTAAAACTTCTTACCTGGGAATATTGAAGACTCATGTTAAAAGGAACGACCAGCTTTCATATGTTCTCATGTTCTGAGCAAGGAACTGAAACGTTAGCTTTCTTATATAGCACATATTGCACTTTTACTTTCTTCTCCAACACTTTGATTTTGCATTATTTAAACCAAATTGAAAATGTTTCATTATTTAGATGAGGCTAAATTGATTTTATTGATGTATTATATTAAGTTAAAATAAGTGTTCATTCAGTATTGTTGTAATTGTTATTGTTACAAATAAACAAATAAATCGTCCAATTAATCGGTATCGGCTCTTTGGTCCTCCAATAATCGGTATCGGCGCTGAAAAATCATAATCGGTCGACCTCTAGTATGGATACACACACAACTATACAAACCGTAAGATAATAATATATTTCAAACATATCAGACCATTTGATATTAACTGATCAGACCATTTGCTGTTTGAAAAATAAATAGTTTTGACCCCTCTCTCCCTAGGAGGTTCAGCGTTGTACGGTGGACCTTAAGATCACTGCAGAACATTCCAATCATCCTGACAACAAGCACAAAAACAGATACATCAACATCGTGGCCTGTAAGTCAACACTGACAGCCTGTTATATTCATGTGTGATGTTAAAAAGGCAATGCAGAATGAGATTAATATTCCTTTCATCTATCTCCCAGACGATCACAGTAGGGTGAAGTTACGACCCCTGGCTGGCAAGGATGCTAAACACAGTGACTACATGAACGCTAACTATGTAGATGTAGGTCAACCAACTGCTTTAGATGTATTTAGTTGCTATTCTAAGTGTTTTTATGTATGCTGTGTTCTCTTTCTCTGTCATTTTATATGCTCTTGTACTCACCTTATGTGTACTGTACTTGGGCTCTGTGTGAGTGTACTATTGTCACTCAGCCCCTCGTCTCCTCTCAACAGGGTTACAACCATCCCAAGGCCTACATCGCCGCCCAGGGCCCTCTCAAGTCCACGTTCGAGGACTTCTGGAGGATGGTGTGGGAACAGAACACCGGTATCATCGTCATGATCACCAACCTGGTAGAGAAAGGAAGGGTAGGTGGTCTCTCTCTGACTGTTGGTGTTACTGTTGTCTTTCACAATGGATGATATACAGCTGGCTTTTAAAGAGCGTATCATATTGTTGTTTGACAGGGAAGTTAAGATTAATACTGTTGTCTTTTTCAGAGAAGATTAGATTAATACTGTTGTCTTTTTCAGAGAAGATTTGATTAATACTGTTGTCTTTTTCAGAGAAGATTAGATTAATACTGTTGTCTTTTTCAGAGAAGATTAGATTAATACTGTTGTCTTTTTCAGAGAAGATTAGATTAATACTGTTGTCTTTTTCAGAGAAGATTAGATTAATACTGTTGTCTTTTTCAGAGAAGATTAGATTAATACTGTTGTCTTTTTCAGAGAAGATTAAAACTGTTGTCTTTTTCAGAGAAGATTAGATTAATACTGTTGTCTTTTTCAGAGAAGATTAGATTAATACTGTTGTCTTTTTCAGAGAAGATTAATACTGTTGTCTTTCACAGAGAAAATGTGACCAATACTGGCCCACAGAGAGCAGTGAGGAGTATGGCAACATTGTGGTGACTCTAAAGAGTACTAAAGTTCACGCCTGTTACACACTGAGACAATTCCTCATACGGAACACCAAAGTCAAAAAGGTATGTCCCAGTGCTACAATACCCGTACAGTACGTCTACAGTACTACTGAGATGTTTGTCCATAGTGCTTGTGTTGGGGACACCTCCGCTTAGGGCTGCTTTCCCCGGACACACATTAAACCCAGTCCTGGATAAAATCACTAAGAATCATGTTCAATAGAAATCCTCCATTGAAATTGTTTTTGGACTAGGCCTAAGGAAATTGTTTTTGGACTAGGCCTAAGGAAATTGTTTTTGGACTAGGCCTAAGGAAATTGTTTTTGGACTAGGCCTAAGGAAATTGTTTTTGGACTAGGCCTAAGGAAATTGTTTTTGGACTAGGCCCAAGGAAATTGTTTTTGGACTAGGCCTAAGGAAGTCGTTTTTGGACTAGGCCTAAGGAAATTGTTTTTGGACTAGGCCTAAGGAAATTGGCCCTTTAGCCAGCAGGTCTTCCCTTGTGTGCCTTATTCTTTCGTATCTGCCAAGTGGACATACTCCAGCCAGTTCAATCTTAAATGTCATCCATGTTGTTTCAGGGTCAGAAGGGCAACCCGAAGGGGCGTCAGAACGAGCGGATGGTGATCCAGTATCACTACACCCAGTGGCCTGACATGGGCGTTCCGGAATACACCCTACCTGTCCTCACCTTTATAGGGCGCTCCTCTGCAGCACGCGCACCTGGCATGGGCCCTGTTCTAGTGCACTGCAGGTACAATAGCTCTCTCGAAAAATGATGTTCTCTAAACATGGATTACGCCCATGTTTACTGCAGAGAGGGCAATGCTCTATCCTAGTGCACAAAATCATCTTCCTCATCATAAGAAGTAATCAGAAACACCACTAGTTTTCATTGATTACGATCAGTAATACAGCTCCTTCTATGGGTCTCCTGTGGTAGTTAGTAGGTAACATGTGTTTTGGTTGTGTAGTGCTGGAGTCGGGAGGACGGGTACGTACATCGTCCTCGACAGCATGCTGCAGCAGATCAAAGACAAAAGCACAGTCAACGTCTGGGGCTTTCTCAAACACATCCGCACACAACGCAACTACCTGGTCCAGACAGAGGTGTGTGTGTTTGTGTGTGTGACAAATGACACCTCCGATAAACCTACAAAGTTCATACAGCTACAGTAACTGCCGAAGGGAATGTCATCTCCTACACAATGTTACACTAGCTAGAGAGATCTCCTCCATAAGCTCAGTGGTTCTCTCCAGTCTAATTCCTCCTCCCTCTGCCCTTCCCCTTGGACTATAGGAGCAGTATGTGTTCATCCATGATGCCCTGATGGAGGCCATCCTGGGCAGTGAGACAGAGGTACCCGCCTGGCAGCTCCATGGTTACGTCAACAGCATCCTCACCCCCGGCCTGGGGGGCCGCACCCGCCTCGACAAGCAGTTCAGGGTATGATGAACCCCAGCCTCCTTTGGTGTAGCATAGTGTAGTTCGTACTGTATGTCTTTCAAACTATAAGGAACAGAGCCTTTTAGAGACTCCATAGTTGAAGGACTACAGTGTACTGAACACTGTAATACATGTCACATACACACATAATAAACATTAAACCCGTTCGTGGTGAGGTTTTCTATCTCACAGCACGGTCTTGCTACCTCTATCTCTCCAGCTGCTGACCCAGAGTAACGGCAGCTTCGTGGAGTGTTTCAGCGCCCAGAAAGACTGCAACAAGGAGAAGAACCGCAACTCCTCAGTAGTTCCATGTGAGGACAGTATTTCTATAGATACTATCCTAGGCTACATTATCAATTACCCTGTTAATTCCCCATCATCTACTGCACTGAGTGAGATAATGAGGTGTCATGCTTTGCCAGGTCACCCCGAGACATTATAGAAAGAGTTTGAGTTTATTTACCCGGCCATGTTATTATGCCATAGAGAAAGTGCTTTAGTTGCCACAGCAACAATTACTGTATGTTCATTATTATCTAGTACTGTATCATGGCACCCTAACGCCGTGGGTGTGATTGAATGCATGTATTTTTTCTCCCGCTCTAGCGGAACGAGCTCGTGTAGGACTGGCCCCTCTCCCTGGAATGAAAGGCACAGACTATATCAATGCCTCCTACATAATGGTATGATACTGCTATACCGCACACACCACACAATGCTCACCACACACACTCTGTCTAATGATATCTTCTGTTCCCTTGATGATTATAATTACTCTGCATTTCAAACTGTTATTGTGTGAAGCCTCTTACTGAATAATAGTCAATTATGTAT
The DNA here is from genome assembly GCF_018296145.1 of Oncorhynchus tshawytscha. NCBI lineage: Eukaryota > Metazoa > Chordata > Actinopteri > Salmoniformes > Salmonidae > Oncorhynchus > Oncorhynchus tshawytscha. Next base: position 53,812,812 of record NC_056435.1, read on the forward strand.
TATAAGGAATAATTAATACTGAGAAATTGAGACAAGGGCCTGTACACAGTACTCATCACATTCCGACCGTAACTTTTTAAAACTCATTTAGATCAAATGTAAAACCTAACGGACACAATAGACACAAAACCCAACAGACACCTTCTGATGTTTAGACAACGTAAAAGTAATTGGGTAATCATGTTATAGAAGATTTTCTGAGTTGTTGACTATGTATGAGTGCTTACATATTGATCTTCAACCATGGGCCACGCAGGGTTACTACAGGAGTAATGAGTTCATCATTACCCAGCATCCTTTACCCCACACCACCACAGACTTCTGGAGAATGATCTGGGACCACAATGCCCAAATCATCGTCATGCTTGCAGACAACCATGGTTTGGTGAGTAGAGTAGCTGGCCAGAAGGTTACAACATTTAGTCAAGTAGCGCTCTACTGTTCTCGCCTGGTTACACACACATACATTACACACATCTAACCTGTATGTCTGCTGTATGTGTATTTAGGCTGAGGATGAGTTTGTGTACTGGCCGAGCAGAGAGGAGGCAATGAACTGCCTAGCTTTCACCGTCACCCTGATCAGCAAGGACAGACTGTGTCTCTCCAACGAAGAACAGATCATCATCCACGACTTCATCTTGGAGGCCACGCAGGTACAGTAACCCTTCACCGTTGACCTTTCACAAGTAAACTCTCACCTGTGTGAGTGTATAAAACCCTCTCAGACCCTGTCATACCTGTACGCAGATGGCAGGGCCATGTGTGTCCCAGAGTGATCCTTCAAGCTAGATAGGAAAGTAGTATTTGAATACATTTAGAAGTTAATTATTCCCATTAATACAAACTACGTGTCATCAGATGGGCTTTAGCTAAACTACAGTGCTGGCCTGAGGTAGCGGTACTGTATATTCAGTGTCCTAGTTGTCTGTCTTGTCTAATATCTCTCCCTCTAACAGGATGACTATGTCCTGGAGGTGAGACATTTCCAGTGCCCTAAATGGCCCAACCCCGATGCCCCTCTCAGCGGTACCTTTGAGCTCATCAACGTCATCAAAGAGGAGGCTATGACCCGAGACGGACCCACCATTATACACGATGAGTAAGTGTGTGTGTCGGCATGCATGTATTGGTATATCAGGAGTATGTATGTGTGTTAACATGTCCCTCCATGTCCCTGGTAGATTTGGGGCAGTGTCTGCAGGGACTCTGTGTGCCCTCACCACCTTGTCTCAGCAGTTGGAGAGTGAAGGGGCTGTGGATGTCTATCAGGTGGCTAAGATGATCAACCTCATGAGGCCGGGAGTCTTCACAGACATAGTGAGTTCACCCATGACCCAGTCAGAAGGTTTGGTGCTGTCAGGCTTCAATAATCGCCAATAAGCAATAACTTTTTTAACTTAAGCAAAATCTCCAGTCAGTCATAGGAACAAATATCACTTGGTGGTTGTCATTGCTCATTCTGACATGTCAACAATCTTAGAATAGACCTAGAAGTATCATTTAAAGTTGTAACATTTGTCTCTCTGTCTTCCTCTCTCCCTGTGCGTCTGTCTCCAGGAGCAGTACCAGTACCTGTACAAGGCCATGCTGAGCCTGGTGAGCAGCAGAGACAGTGGGATCAGCCCCATCTACATGGACACTAATGGAGTGGTGGTCATCATTGACCAATCAGATCCTGCTGAGAGCATGGAGTCGCTGGTCTGACTGGTCTCTGATATGACTGGTCTGACTGGTTACTGGTCTGACTGACCACACCATCATCCGAAGGCACTTCATTTGTACAACTCTGAGGAACAAAGAGAACTTTGGCGGACTTTCCTTGAGGCCTTTTTAGCCAGAAATATTGGTTAAATGAATAACCTGATTACTTTTGTACACTGATATAAACTTTTTTGATATTTATTTTTTTCTTCATAATTGTTTGTCTTAATTGTTATCCTGCTGAGAGTTGTTAACTGTTACATTGTTTCACGTGAGGAAAAAGAAAGCGTCTCTGTCCAGTTTACACTACACTGTCGGTGTTACTGCCTAAAACCCCGTTAGATAATGCAGTACCATTAACGAGACCCTGGCTCCACTGTACTCTACACTCATTGGATCTCTTTGGATTGTGGCAAAGAACAGACTTTAGCTTCAATGAATGAAGAATGAGGACCAAGGACAACCCTGAAGGTCAACATGATCCAGTCCAATAGATTTCTCAATACAGATTATCAGAGTTCAGTGTATGACAGTACAGCTCACTTAACAAGCATTGCAACACATCGGGTCAACTCTTCGGTAAGACTTTATTGTCGTAGTCTGTCTGTAGATGCTCTACAGGTTTATCAGTAAGATTTCAACTCTACTAGCCCTAACCCTTATCCTAAATTTAACCCTTACCCTAAACCTTATTCTATACCTGACTCTGACCGTAACCTTAGCAAGCAGTTGCTTATCAACAGATCGTTTGTTGAGGGTATGCCCATCTGTAGTCCATCTGTAGATGCTCTATCAGGACTATCCAAATAAAGTATACCCAACGCTTCTTATTCAGTAAAACCCACCTTATCCCAGGAGCATTTATAATCTGTAGATTATACATGCTATTCCTTTATTACCCAAATATCTCTATTCTATTTGTAAATTGTACCCATTACTTAGATTTTTTTAAAGTGGTATTACAACAACTACTGTGAACATTCATTGCTTTATATTACGATTTCTATTGTTTTGTAATCCATATGAATATATACTTGATCATATTAAGCAGCTGGTTTTGTATACTCTGTCATTCCTCCTCTCGCCTTGTGTGGATTGGTGCTTGGACACACTGAGACCCATATTGTCAATTTTGTTTTAATAAATGATACTAGTTAGTTTCTAAACCCAGGTCTACATGTGACTCGTCTGGCATCAATTGTTCCATTACAACAGAGTTTACGTCATATTAAACACGGCTTTCATTTTACCATATGAATGGAGTTCTTGGTCTAAACATAATCTGGAGGGTGAAGTGTTTTACTGTCATTATAACCAAAGACATGGTTGAAAATTGCAACAAAGTTGTTTGCCCAAAATGTAAACAAGTGTCACATGAAGCTTTTATCCTAAAACCCAGTCCAATGTGTCAGTCCATACTGCTCCATGTTGTTTAAACTGGGCTAAAATAGGTTGTTTTTATCTAACGCCTACACCAAACCACAATATGTACTTTACCCATCTATACTGTATCCTGTAGCTGTACCCTGTACTGATACATACATCTACTTTACCCATATATACTGTATCCTGTAGCTGTACCCTGTACTGATACATACATGCTGTATTTTCCTATTTGTTCCTATTTTTTGCTCTTCTCTCTCAACGAGTATCTTGTTAAATGAAGTCACAACTCTCCAACATTTGAAGAAAAGTCCTGACTTACTATGGCTGCATTTACACAGGCTGCCTAACTCTTTTGACCAATCCTAGATTTTTTTTTACATCAGATCTTTTTCAGATCTGATTGGTCGAAAGACCAATTAGTGAAAAAAATATCAGAATAGCACTGCCTGTGTAAACACAGCCTACATGCTCATTTGTCACGAAATGGTTATTGGCAGCAAAACATTTTTTTTGCCTGTAACTATTATTGTTATTATTAACTTTATGCTTTATACATATTTCATTTATAACAGTGTAATTTGCTATTTCAAGGTCATGTACATATTTACTTCAAGGACCAATCTTCTTGGAAGTTATAATCTATGCTGTGTGATCATCATAGACCTTTATATTTTCATATTAAGCTTTTTTCTTTAACATTATCCTACTCTCACTCATTGCATTTGTGGAGAGTATGTAGGAATTAAGGGCTCTATTCAATCTGTGTGGCAGAAGTTCAGCGTTACAACTTGATAGAAATTTAAAGGCAATGTTCCAGCGTTAGCGGAGACTGCATTCACGGAAACGCTGCATTTCGGAAATGACCTTTACATTTCTATAACACAATCTGTAAGGCTTCAGCGAATAGAGCCCCAAGGCTCCAAATAAACATGTAGACCGACATCACATTCCAGCACAAGTCCATTACTGCATCTAAAATAGCACCCTATTCTCTATATAGCGCCATACTTTTGGGCTCCTGAGTGGCACAGCATTCTAAGGCACTGCATCTCAGTGCTAGAGGCGTCACTACAGACCCTGGTTCGATTCCAGGCTGTATCACAACCGGCCGTGATTGGGAGTCCCATAGGGATTTTGTTCTTAGCTGACTTGCCTAGTTCAATAGAGGTTAAATCAAATAAAATACTTTTGGTGAAAAAGAGTGCACTATATAGGGAATAAGGTACCATGATTATTTTTTTGTTCTGTCTGGGTAAAGAATGTTATTACTCCCCTTTTGAATATCAGACCAATTTGTGCTATGGATGGAAAACATCCAGGGAGTCACTGAGTAAAGTTTGCTGACTCAATCCATCTAAGCAAGTTCAGCATTCATTCTATTTTGTAAACTTGAAGATAAAGAAATGTTTTTTCCATTTATTATATTCTGTCATTGTATGATTGTACCATGGTGTTGCATTACTATGGTACTGTTATATGATATCATGTTATTGAAGTTTAATAGTGCTATTTAATACGTAAATTGTATTGCTATACATTAAATAAAGTATTGGTTTTGATGTACTTCAACCTGGTGTTGTGTATTTGTCAGATTGACCAAAGTATAAGGCAAGGTTTGAATTGGGTTGTGTCACGTTCTGACCATAGTTCTTTTGTGTTTTCTTTGTTTTAATGTTGGTCAGGACGTGAGCTGAGTGAGCATTCTATGTTGTATGTCTAGTTTGTCTTTCTATGTTTGGCCTGATATGGTTCTCAATCAGAGGCAGGTGTTAGTCATTGTCTCTGATTGGGAACCATATTTAGGTAGCCTGTTTTGTGGGTGGTTGTCTTCTGTCTTTGTGTCTAAGCACCAGATAGGACTGTTTTGGGTTTTTCCCCCCACATCTGTTGTTTTGTAGTGTTCACGTTTGTTGTCCTTATTAAAAATGTTGAACACTAACCACGCTGCATTTTGGTCCTCCTCTCCTTCAACGGAAGAAAACCGTTACAGGTTGTACTGTTATCAAATACAATTTTAATTGTCACATGCTTTGTAAATACTGTTGAAGTCGGAAGTATACATACACCTTAGCCAACTACATTTCAACTCAATTTTTCACAAATCCTGACATTCAATCCCAGTAAACATTCCCTGTTTTAGGTCAGTTAGGATCACCACTTTATTTTAATGTGAGATGTCAGAATAACAGTAGAGTGATTTATTTCAGCTTTTATTTATTTCATCACATTCCCAGTGGGTCAGAAGTTTACATACCCCCAATTAGTATTTGGTAGCATTGCCTTTAAATTGTTTAACTTGGGTCAAACGTTTCGGGTAGCCTTCCACAAGCTTCCCACAATAAGTTGGGTGAATTTTGGCCCATTCCTCCTGACAAAGCTGGTGTAACTGAGTCAGGTTTGTAGGCCTCCTTGCTTACACACACACTTTTTCAGTTCTGCCCACAAATTTTCTAAAGGATTGAGGTCAGGGCTTTGTGATGGCCACTCCAATACCTTGACTTTGTTGTCCTTAAGCCATTTTGACACAACTTTGGAAGTATGCTTGGGTCATTGTCCATTTGGAAGACACATTTGCGACCAAGCTTTTAGTTCCTGACTGATGTTTTGAAATGTTGCTTCAATATATCCACAATTGTCCTTTCCTCATGATGCCATCTATTTTGTGAAGTGCACCAGTCCCTCCTGCAGCAAAGCACACCCACAACATGATGCTGCCACCCCCGTACTTCACGGTTGGGATGGTGTTCTTCGGCTTGCAAGCCTCGCCCTTTTTCCTCCAAACAAATTGATGGTCATTATGGCCAAACAGTTCTATTTTTGTTTCATCAGACCAGAGGACATTTCTCCAAAAAGTATGATCTTTGTCCCCATGTGCAGTTGCAAACCGTAGTCTGGCTTTTTTATGGCAGTTTTGGAGCAGTGTCGATATAGGACTCGTTTTACTGTGTCTATAGATACTTTTGTACCTGTTTCTTCCAGCATCTTCACAAGGTCCTTTGCTGTTGTTCTGGGATTGATTTGCACTTTTTGCACCAAAGTATGTTTATCTCTAGGAGACACATCTCTTTCCTGAGCGGTATGACAGCTGCGTGGTCCCATGGTTTTTATACTTGCGTATTCATGTTTGTACAGATGAACGGGGTACCTTCAAGCATTTGGAAATTGCTCCCAAGGATGGTTTTGGCTGATTTCTTTTGATTTTCCCATGAAGTCAAGCTAAGAGGCACTAAGTTTGAAGGTAGGCCTTGATATACATCCACAGGTACACCTCCAATTGACTAAAATTATGTCAATTAGCCAATCAGAAGCTTCTAAACCCATGACATCATTTTGGTGAATTTTCCAAGCTGTTTAAAGGCACAGTCAACTTAGTGTATGTAAACTTCTGACGCACTGGAATTGTGACACAGTGAATTAAGTGAAATACTCTGTCTGTAAATAATTGTTGGAAAAATAACCTGTGTCATGCACAAAGTAGATGTCCTAACCGACTTGCCAAAACTATAGTTTATTAACAAGAAATGTGTAGAATGGTTGAAAAACTAGTTTTAATGACTACAACCTAAGTGTATGTAAACTTCTGACTTCAACTGTAAATACACAATGAGCAACGACAGTTAGGCTATATACACGGGGTACCAGTACAGAGTCAGTGTGCAGGGGTTTGAAGAAATTGCGATAGATACAGTATGTACAGTTCATTCAGAAAGGATTCAGACCCCTTGACTTTTTCCACATTTTGTTACATTACAGCCTTATTCTAAAGTGGATTAAAATGTTTTTTCCCCTCATCAATCTATACACCATAATGACAAAGCAACAACAGGTTTTTAGAATTTTTGAAAATGTATAATAAAATACAACTGGATATATCACATTTACATAAATCAAACATATTTATATAGCCCTTCGTACATCAGCTGATATCTCAAAGTGCTGTACAGAAACCCAGCCTAAAACCCCAAACAAGCAAGCAATGCAGGTGTAGAAGCACGTTGGCTAGGAAAAACTCCCTAGAAAGGCCAAAACATAGGAAGAAACATAGAGAGGAACCAGGCTATGTGGGGTGGCAAGTCCTCTTCTGGCTGTGCCGGGTGGAGATTATAACAGAACATGGCCAAGATGTTAAAATGTTCATAAATGACCAGCATGGTCAAATAATAATAATCACAGGCAGAACAGTTGAAACTGGAGCAGCAGCACGGCATCATGTCAGGTAGTCCTGAGGCATGGTCCTAGGGCTCAGGTCCTCCGAGAGAAAGAGAGAATTAGAGAGAGCATACTTAAATTCACACAGGACACTGGATGGGACAGGAGAAGTACTCCAGATATAACAAACTGACCCTAGCCCCCCGACACACAAACTACTGCAGCATAAATACTGGAGGCTGAGACAGGAGGGGTCAGGAGACACTGTGGCCCCATCCGATGACACCCCCGGACAGGGCCAAACAGGAAGGATATAACCCCACCCACTTTGCCAAAGCACGGCCACCACACCACTAGAGGGATATCTTCAACCACCAACTTACCATCCTGATACAAGGCCGAGTATAGCCCACAAAGATCTCTGCCATGGTACAACCCAAGGGGGGGCGCCAACCCAGACAGGAAGATCACATCAGTGACTCAACCCACTCAAGTGACGCACCCCTCCTAGGGACGGTATGAAAGAGCCCTAGTAAGTCAGTGACTCAGCCCCTGTAATAGGGTTAGAGGCAGAGAATCCCAGTGGAAAGAGGGGAACCGGCCAGGCAGAGACAGCAAGGGCGGTTCATTGCTCCAGAGCCTTTCCGTTCACCTTCACACTCCTGGGCCAGACTACACTCAATCATATGACCCACTGAAGAGATGAGTCTTCAGTAAAGACTTAAAGGTTGAGACCGAGTTTGCGTCTCTCACATGGGTAGGCAGACCATTCAATAAAAATGGAGCTCTATAGGAGAAAGCCCTGCCTCCAGCTGTTTGCTTAGAAATTCTAGGGACAATTAGGAGGCCTGCGTCTTGTGACCGTAGCGTACGTGTAGGTATGTACGGCAGGACCAAATTAGAGAGATAGGTAGGAGCAAGCCCATGTAATGCTTTGTATGGTAGCAGTAAAACCTTGAAATCAGCCCTTGCCTTGACAGGAAGCCAGTGTAGTGAGGCTAGCACTGGAGTAATATGAAATTTAGAAAAAAAGTTGGTTCTAGTCAGGATTCAAGCAGCCATATTTAGCACTAACTGAAGTTTATTTAGTGCTTTATCCGGGTAGCCAGAAAGTAGAGCATTGCAGTAGTCTAACCTAGAAGTGACAAAAGTATGGATTCATTTTTCTGCATCATTTTTGGACAGAAAGTTTCTGATTTTTGCAATGGTACCTAGCTGGAAAAAAGCTGTCCTTGAAACAGTCTTGATATGTTCTTCAAAAGAGAGATCAGGGTCCAGAGTAATCCCGAGGTCCTTCATGGTTTTATTTGAGACGACTGTACAACCATTAAGATTGATTGTCAGATTCAACAGAAGATCTCTTTGTTTCTTGGGACCTAGAACAAGCATCTCTGTTTTGTCCGAGTTTAAAAGTAGAAAGTTTGCATCCATCCACTTCCTTATGTCTGAAGCACATGCTTCTAGCGAGGGCAATTTTGGGGCTTCACCATGTTTCATTGAAATGTACAGCTGTGTGTCATCTGCATAGCAGTGAAAGTTAACATTATGTTTTCGAATGACATCCCCAATAGGTAAAATATATAGTGAAAACAATAGTGGTCCTAAAACGGAACCTTGAGGAACACCAAAATTTACAGTTGATTTGTCAGAGGACAAACCATTCACAGAGACAAACTGATATCTTTCCGACAGATAAGATCTAAACCAGGCCAGAACTTGTCCGTGTAGACCAATTTGGGTTTCCAATCTCTCCAAAAGAATGTGATCGATGGTATCAAAAGCAGCACTAAGGTCTAGGAGCACGAGGACAGATGCAGAACCTGAAAGGGGGTGGAGACCAGCACAAAGACAGGTGAAACAGATCAGGGCGTGACAGGTAGTGGTAAAGTGACTATGCAACAGGAAAGATAATAGGCAGTTGTTCAAAACAACTTGGAACTCGGAAATCTCAGACTTACGACTTCAGTGCCTTCAAAATCACTGGAAACTCCGGAAAAAAAATGTGCTCCTACTGGGAAAAATCTATTTGAAAGGTCATCTAACTCGAAATTACAACTTGGGAACTCTGGCCTCTTTCTAGAGCTCTGACTTTCCGACCTGAAGATCACTGACGTCATGATTTGACCTCGTATTTTTCAGAGTTCCCAGTTGTTTTGAACGTGGCAAGTAATAGCAGCGTATGTGATGAGTGTGGAAGTGTGTGTGTGTGTTTGTGCGAATGTGTGCCTGTGTGTACGTGTTATGTGTCAGTGTGTGTATGTGTGAATATGTGGATAGAGTCCAGTGTGTACAGTGGTGTGTATTCATGGATGCCAAGGGAAGCCAGTCATCCACCAAAAATGTTCCAAGTAAAAAACATAAAAAATTATTAATTTCTTCTCTTGTGTTTCATAAATTTCCTTCAATGGGCAAGAGGATACTGAATGTATCTCACCGTAGAAAGCATCCGACCAAACAAAACTCTGTCTGACTCAGTATGTGTAGGATATCTATCTGATGCTGTCAGGTCAGAAAGAGTATGACATTGTTGCCGCCTATAGCATTGAATGCAAGGGAAGCAATGAGCATTTGGACTCCCTTGATACATTTAAAAAAAATAATAGCCAATCAGTGTTGAGCTAAACTGAGTGAGCTCAGCTGTGAATGGTCGTGGCACACCAAAAAAAGTATCAAGGGAAGCCAGTTTGGATTTGACTTCAAGCCAATCACATCACAAGCTAGCCAAATGGAATTATTGACAGAATTTTGTTTTTATTGTTGAATCTCGTTGTGTTGTTGTCCTCCGGTGTCGAGCTATTAGACATGGGATGGAGATAGGGATTTGGACCTGTGGTCTTACTTAATTGTCCCTACTAGCCAATGATTATAACGGTGATTCTGATCCAACCATAAAAGTCATACATTGTGCGTAGCAGTAAGTTGTCCTGTCTCGTGTCCCTTGTATATACCGTATATTTTTCGTTTTTTACATATTTTTCTTCGCATATCTCTTCAAAAACATTTTGCTAAACCTAAGCTTCCAAATACTCTCCTGCAACCCGCCTCACCCAATGTAGCTATTTTTCCTAAAGTATTTATATTTACTTGAACCGGAACCCCTCAACTGAAGCTAGCCAGCTAACCACCAGCTATGCTAGCGGTCTTCAGCTAACCGGTCATCAGCTAAGCTAACCTTTAGCTCGGAAAGCTCTCACCAGCTCGAACAACGCGACTCTAACCAGAGCATAACGGACCTATTTATTTTTCATCCCCGGATTCATCCCCGGATTCCCACCGCAACCGGAACATTTTTCAGCTGGATCTTCACAACTAGCTATCTAGCTAAACCGCAACCCCAGATGATTACTCCTGGCTAGCGCTTCCACCCACTTAGCGTGAAGCTAGCGTGAAGCTAGCCCGGCCAGCGCACCTGTGCTACCACCGTAGCATACTCCTGGGCTACAATACCCGGGTCCACGACCGGTCTATCGATGTCACCGCATGAAGAGGAATAAACAGACTCACCCCATCGCGACGTCCCCCCAAAGGCCAACTCTCTAGCCCTCGCTATCTCCCTGCTTGCTAAACTCGGCCTGCTAACTGCTAGCTTGTCTAGCCCCGGCCTACGAACTGTTAGCTTGTTAGCACAGGCCTGCTAACCGTCTGAATCGCCGCGTCCCAAACACGCACCGGACCCATACTCACTTTCTATCTCTTTTTGATTTTTAATCTGTTTATACCTTTCCGGAAACCTGCCTCACCCAATGTGACACGGAATCGCTATTATTTTTTATTTTTAGAACACACTCAAGAACCTCCAGAAGCTAACCAGCTAACTAGCTACAAGCTATTTAGTCATTGTTAACTTTTTTTCAACCTGGATAACACTCGCCAGTCCAGCTTCCCTGCCCCATCCACCGCTGCCCCCTGGACACTGATCTCTTGGCTACATAGCTGATGCACTTTGGACTGTCCATTAATCACGGTACTCCATTCTGCTTGTTTATGTTTTATCTGTCGGCCCCCGTTGCCTAGTCAACGCCATTTTACCTGCTGTTGTTATGCTAGCTGATTAGCTGTTGTCTCACCTACTGTTTTAGCTAGCTTTCCCAATTCAACACCTGTGATTACTGTATGCCTCGCTGTATGTCTCTCTCAAATGTCAATATGCCTTGTATACTGTTGCTCAGGTTAGTTATCATTGTTTTAGTTCACAATGGAGCCCCTAGTTCTACTCTTCATACCCCTGATACCTCCTTTGTCCCACCTCCCACACATGCGGTGACCTCACCCATTACAACCAGCATGTCCAGAGATACAACCTCTCTCATCATCACCCAGTGCCTGGGCTTACCTCCGCTGTACCCGCACCCCACCATACCCCTGTCTGCGCATTATGCCCTGAATATATTCTACCATGCCCAGAAACCTGCTCCTCTTATTCTCTGTCCCCAACGCTCTAGGCGACCAGTTTTGATAGCCTTTAGCCGCACCCTCATACTACTCCTTCTCTGTTCCGCGGGTGATGTGGAGGTAAACCCAGGCCCTGCATGTCCCCAGGCTCCCTCATTTGTTGACTTCTGTGATCGTAAAAGCCTTGGTTTCATGCATGTCAACATCAGAAGCCTCCTCCCTAAGTTTGTTTTACTCACTGCTCTAGCACACTCTGCTAACCCTGATGTCCTTGCTGTGTCTGAATCCTGGCTCAGGAAGGCCACCAAAAATTCAGAGATTTCCATACCCAACTATAACATCTTCCGTCAAGATAGATCTGCCAAAGGTGGAGGAGTTGCAGTCTACTGCAGAGATAGCCTGCAAAGTAATGTCATACTTTCCAGGTCCATACCCAAACAGTTCGAACTACTAATTTTGAAAATTACTCTCTCCAGAAATAAGTCTCTCACTGTTGCCGCCTGCTACCGACCCCCTCAGCTCCCAGCTGTGCCCTGGACACCATTTGTGAATTGATCGCCCCCATCTAGCCTCAGAGTTTGTTCTGTTAGGTGACCTAAACTGGGATATGCTTAACACCCCGCCAGTCCTACAATCTAAGCTAGATGCCCTCAATCTCACACAAATCATCAAGGAACCCACCAGGTACAACCCTAACTCTGTAAACAAGGGCACCCTCATAGACGTCATCCTGACCAACTGGCCCTCCAAATACACCTCTGCTGTCTTCAACCAGGATCTCAGCGATCACTGCCTCATTGCCTGTATCCGCTACGGAGCCGCAGTCAAACGACCACCCCTCATCACGGTCAAACGCTCCCTAAAACACTTCTGTGAGCAGGCCTTTCTAATCGACCTGGCCCGTGTATCCTGGAAGGACATCGACCTCATCCCGTCAGTTGAGGATGCCTGGTCATTCTTTAAAAGTAACTTCCTCACCATTTTAGATAAGCATGCTCCGTTCAAAAAATGCAGAACTAAGAACAGATACAGTCCTTGGTTCACCCCAGACCTGACTGCCCTCGACCAGCACAAAAACATCCTGTGGCGGACTGCAATAGCATCGAATAGTCCCTGTGATATGCAACTGTTCAGGGAAGTCCGGAACCAATACACGCAGTCAGTCAGGAAAGCTAAGGCCAGCTTCTTCAGGCAGAAGTTTGCATCCTGTAGCTCCAACTCCAAAAAGTTCTGGGACACTGTGAAGTCCATGGAGAACAAGAGCACCTCCTCCCAGCTGCCCACTGCACTGAGGCTAGGTAACACGGTCACCACCGATAAATCCATGATTATCGAAAACTTCAATAAGCATTTCTCAACGGCTGGCCATGCCTTCCGCCTGGCTACTCCAACCTCGGCCAACAGCTCCTCCCCGGCAGCTCCTCGCCCAAGCCTCTCCAAGTTCTCCTTTACCCAAATCCAGATAGCAGATGTTCTGAAAGAGCTGCAAAACCTGGACCCGTACAAATCAGCTGGGCTTGACAATCTGGACCCCCTATTTCTGAAACTATCCGCCGCCATTGTCGCAACCCCTATTACCAGCCTGTTCAACCTCTCTTTCATATCGTCTGAGATCCCCAAGGATTGAAAGCTGCCGCAGTCATCCCCCTCTTCAAAGGGGGAGACACCCTGGACCCAAACTGTTACAGACCTATATCCATCCTGCCCTGCCTATCTAAGGTCTTCGAAAGCCAAGTCAACAAACAGGTCACTGACCATCTCGAATCCCACCGTACCTTCTCCGCTGTGCAATCTGGCTTCCGAGCCGGTCACGGGTGCACCTCAGCCACACTCAAGGTACTAAACGATATCATAACCGCCATCGATAAAAGACAGTACTGTGCAGCCGTCTTCATCGACCTTGCCAAGGCTTTCGACTCTGTCAATCACCATATTCTCATCGGCAGACTCAGTAGCCTCGGTTTTTCGGATGACTGCCTTGCCTGGTTCACCAATTACTTTGCAGACAGAGTTCAGTGTGTCAAATCGGAGGGCATGCTGTCCGGTCCTCTGGCAGTCTCTATGGGGGTACCACAGGGTTCAATTCTCGGGCCGACTCTTTTCTCTGTGTATATCAATGATGTTGCTCTTGCTGCGGGCGATTCCCTGATCCACCTCTACGCAGACGACACCATTCTATATACTTTCGGCCCGTCATTGGACACTGTGCTATCTAACCTCCAAACAAGCTTCAATGCCATACAACACTCCTTCCGTGGCCTCCAACTCCTCTTAAACGCTAGTAAAACCAAATGCATGCTTTTCAACCGATCGCTGCCTGCACCCGCATGCCCGACTAGCATCACCACCCTGGATGGTTCCGACCTTGAATATGTGGACATCTATAAGTACCTAGGTGTCTGGCTAGACTGCAAACTCTCCTTCCAGACTCATATCAAACACCTCCAATCAAAAATCAAATCAAGAGTCGGCTTTCTATTCCGCAACAAAGCCTCCTTCACTCACGCCGCCAAGCTTACCCTAGTAAAACTGACTATCCTACCAATCCTCGACTTCGGCGATGTCATCTACAAAATGGCTTCCAACACTCTACTCAGCAAACTGGATGCAGTATATCACAGTGCCATCCGTTTTGTCACTAAAGCACCTTATACCACCCACCACTGCGACTTGTATGCTCTAGTCGGCTGGCCCTCGCTACATATTCGTCGCCAGACCCACTGGCTCCAGGTCATCTACAAGTCCATGCTAGGTAAAGCTCCGCCTTATCTCAGCTCACTGGTCACGATGGCAACACCCATCCGTAGCACGCGCTCCAGCAGGTGTATCTCACTGATCATCCCTAAAGCCAACACCTCATTTGGCCGCCTTTCGTTCCAGTACTCTGCTGCCTGTGACTGGAACGAATTGCAAAAATCGCTGAAGTTGGAGACTTTTATCTCCCTCACCAACTTCAAACATCAGCTATCTGAGCAGCTAACCGATCGCTGCAGCTGTACATAGTCTATTGGTAAATAGCCCACCCATTTTCACCTACCTCATCCCCATACTGTTTTTATTTATTTACTTTTCTGCTCTTTTGCACACCAATATCTCTACCTGTACATGACCATCTGATCATATATCACTCCAGTGTTAATCTGCAAAATTGTAACTATTCGTCTACCTCCTCATGCCTTTTGCACACATTGTACATTGTATATAGACTCCCCCTTTTGTTTTCTACTGTGTTATTGACTTGTTAATTTGTTTATTCCATGTGTAACTCTGTGTTGTCTGCTCACACTGCTATGCTTTATCTTGGCCAGGTCGCAGTTGTAAATGAGAACTTGTTCTCAACTAGCCTACCTGGTTAAATAAAGGTGAAATAAAAATAAAATAAATAAAAAGAGGAGGATGGCATTGGTGTGAGTAAACATGTTTGTGTACACACACACACACACACACACACACACACACACACACACACACACACACACACACACACACACACACAGAGAGAGAGAGAAATCAGTCCCATGCACAGCCACATCATGTTTATCTTACGTAGATAGGAGTAAATCATTTTTTTGTATATTTTAGTTTTCAGACTAAGCACGGGTGATTAGATAACATTGAAGTTGAAATTTTGCCGGAATAGTGGAGGCAGCTCCTATTTTCTTTTCAACTTACGATAACTCGCAGTGGTTCTAAATAAATAGTTGTTTAGTGGTCCAAAAATGTGGGAAACATAACCTTGCTTGACCATGCTGTAGGTCATGTAACTGTTTGCTACATGCAATATGTTTTGTGGACTTCACCGGACAGATGTTGCTCTCCAGTTTTGTAATGAAACAAATGTGTGGTTGAATTTATTCTGCCACTGTGTCTTCTTATTGTCTCGGCCTTAGGCCTATATATTATTCCCCGGTGATTTTACCCACGCACCGCTACTGACCGTGTGTGCATAGAGTCAAAAAGAGTTAGTGCAAAAAGGGTAAATTCAGATCGTCCGGGTAGCTATTTGGTTAAAACCTGTTATGGCAAGGCGATCCCCGAGGGGAACTCCACCCCCCCATTCAGCTGAAAAGGTGGCGCAGGAAATTCAAAAAGATTCTTTCGAAATATGTAACTTTCACACATTAACAAGTCCAATACAGCAAATGAAAGAGAAACATCTTGTTAATCTACCCATCATGTCCGATTTTTAAAATGTTTTACAGCGAAAACACAACATATATTTATGTTAAACCACCACCAAATCAAAGGAAAAACACAGCCATTTTTTCCAGCCAAAGATAGAGTCACAAAAGCAGGATTAGAGATAAAATGAATCACTGACCTTTTGAAAATCTTCATCAGATGACACTCATATGACATGTTACACAATACATTTATGTTTTGTTCGATAATATACATATTTATATCCACAAATCTCGGGTTTACATTGACGCCATTTTCAGAAATGCCTCCAAAATATCCAGAGGAATTATAGAAAGCTACGCCAGATAACAGAAATACTCATCATAAACTTTGAGTAAAGATAGATGTTCATATAATTAAAGATACACTGTTTCTTAATGCAACCTCTGTCAGATTTTTTTAAACGTTACGAAAAAAGCCTACCATGCAATAATCTGAGACAGCGCTCAGACATAAAAGTATTTCTCCGCCATTGTTGGAGTCAACAGAAATACGAAATCATAAATATTCCCTTACCTTTGATGATCTTTCATCGGAATGCAGTGCAAGGAGTCCTAGTTCCACAATAAATCGTTGCTTTGTTCCATAATGTCCAATACTAGTGTCCAATTAGCTGCATTTGCTAGCACTTTCAGCTCACGTGCCCAAAAGCTGACGCTGGTCCAGGACAACTCGCACGAAAACTTCAAAAATATATATTCCAGGTCGAATAAACTGGTCAAACTAAGTAGAGAATCAATCTTCAGGATGTTATTTTCATATATATCCAATAACGCTCCAACCGGATCATACGTTTTCATCTGCAGCCAAATGGAACAACGGTGGCACCCACAGAGAAATGCGCCACAGGGAAATTGCATTCTGCCAAGACCATGACTATTTCCCCTCCCATTCGGTCAAAGTTCACACCAGAAGCTCCATTCCACGTTCTACAGAATGAGGACATCTAGTGGAAGGCGTAGGAAGTGCTACCAGATCCATATCTTGTTTGGAAAGGAAGGGGCGATGACGTCCAATTTGACCCACATTCAGAATTTCACTTCTTGTTTGGAAGATTGCCTGCCCTATGAGTTCTGTTATACTCACAGACATAATTCAAACAGTTTTAGAAACTTCAGAGTGTTTTCTATCCAATAGTAATAATAATATGCATATATTAGCAATCTAGGACAGAGTAGGATGCAGTTCACTATGGGCACGCAATTCATCCAAAGTGAAAATATTGCCCCCTATCCTCAACAAGTTTCATTTAACAGTCATAGCTTGGGGATAGAAGCTGTTCAGGAGCATTTTGGTCCTAGACTTAGAGCACCAGAACCGTTTGCCATACCATACCAGAAAGAACCGTCTATAACTTGGTGGCTGGAGTCTTTGACAATTTTAAGGGCCTTCCTCTGACACCACCTGGTTTAGAGGTCCTGAATGGCAGGGAGTTTGGCCCCAGTGATGTACTGCGCCGTACACTCGACCCTTTGTAGCGCCTGGCGGGTGGATGTAAAGCAGTTGTCACGCCCTCTTCCCAACTGTGTTGGTGAGTTTGTACCATAATCGGTTCTTAGTGATGTGGACTATCCTCAGTTCTAGGTTTCTTCCTAGGTTCTGGCCTTTCTAGCGAGTTTTACCTAGCCATCGTGCTTCTACACCTGCATTGCTTGCTGTTTGGGGTTTTAGGCTGGGTTTCTGTACAGCACTTTGAGATATCAGCTGATGTAAGAAGGGCTTTATAAATACGTTTGATTTGATTTAATGTGACACCGACTCACTCCGCTACAGCCCCATCAATGTGAATGGGGCCATGTTCAGCCCTCCGTTTCCTGTAGTCCACAATAAGCTCCTCTGTCTTGCCCACGTTGAGGGAGAGGTTGTGTCCTGGCACCAAACTGCCAGATCTCTAACCTCCCTATAGGCTGTCTCAAAGTCATTGGTGATCAGACCCACCACTGTTGTGTCATCGGCAAACTTAATGATGGTGTTGGATACGTGCGTGGCCACACAGTCGTGGGTGAACAGGGAGTACAGGAGGGGACTAAGCATTCATCCCTGAGGTGCCCCGTGTTGAGGGTCAGCGTGGCGGATATGTTGTTACCTACCCTCAGCACCTTGGGGGTGGCCTGTCAGGAAGTCCAGGATCCAGTTGCAGAGGGAGCTGTTCAGTCTCGAGGGACCTTAGCTTAGTGATGAGGTCAGTTCTATTTTCTATGGTAACATGATCACCCTCTGGTTGCCAGTAGTTGTTTTACAGTTATACCTAACCTCACTATTATGGACATTTGTCACGTTGGTAACAATGACTCGGGAGACAGGCGCAGGAATGCGTAATAGGCTTTTTTAATATACCCCAAATTACGGCGTGCCGGATAAGGGCATGAAGACCAAACAAGCACGTAACAAAAACACAGGGTTGAAACCCAAACAAAAGACAGAGGAGTACCTTGAATAAATACACACGCACACAATGATTAACACACGGGATGAGACCCGTAATCAACGGCACAAAAACAAAACACAGCACAGGGACTCACACGCACCAACGGACATTGTAACAATAATCGACAGCACCATGGTGAACAAAGGGCACATATATACAAATACAATCAGTGGGAATAGGGACCAGCTGTGCGCAAGGAAAGTTCCAGAGGGATCTGTGACAACATTGTTCTGTCCCTGTGTGCAGATTTAAAAAGATCTCTCCCCTTCCCTCGGTCAAATAGGTAATTGACAAACATTATATAAATAACACAAAAGGGAAAACAACTGTGTATTTGTACAGTAATTTTTATTTAGAGGCCACAGCTCTTGCATATTACAACTGTTGGCTTTCATAAGGCAAAAGCAAGAATGATCCACCAGCTAATTTCACACAGAAAACAGAAAGCGTTCAGAGGGTGGGGACCCACAGGCATGCAGCAATGGCTCAGAATGCAATGTACAGCGTTGTATATACAAAACAACAGTGAGAACCAAGGAAATGCCACACAGCTCATCCTAATCAACTACGGAATCAAACAAAAAAGACGGACAAACTTTAAATTTGGTAAATAAAAAACCTTTTTCCCTTTAGCGCTTTTTTCTCTGTAAAAGTGCAACTCAATTTAAAATAGAGTAGAACCTGTTTCAAGGTCTTTTCAACAACGTAGAAATAAAAATATAATCTCCAACAAGATATCAAAATGGAGCTATGAGAATATTGCATTTCTAGAATACCCACTCATTTTAGTTCAAAATGGCTGCTGGACAATGTCTCGTTTGTGTTAGGGTGAGAGATTATGAAGTCACAGAGCATTGACATAGATATGGAAACGCAAGTTCTAGAACATACTATGGGGTTGAGAGTAGAGTGAGTAGACGAGAAGACGTTTATCCTAAACAGCTTTGAACTTAATTTTCAGTTTGAAGCAGTTGGCATCCACTTAAAGACAGATAAGACAAATAAAAGGGTACATACACTCATCGTCACAAAAATGTACCATTATAATGAATGTAGAATACGACAAAGAAGCGCCATATAGGTTTGCATTGGACAGGAACACACCTAATAATCTCACTCAACATTGTCAAACAAATGGTACTCCATATTGCTTAGGAACACATAGAAATGAATTTAGAAATCATTGAGACAAAGATATCATTGGTGCTATCTTCAGCATGACACAGCTAAACTATCGATCATGGTTTATTTTTTCAACATTTTTCCTCAGTATAGTAATTACTATTTGTATTGTTTATTACAGGTCCTTCATGGGCATTTCAAGCTGACAAACAGGTCCTAGAGTTGATATGTGAGTAACAGAGTTGGTACATGCATTGGTTACCAGGCTAAGTCAAAACTTGTGAGAGGAGGAGGTCGGAGGTGGGGTGTGGAGACAGGAGTCAGACAGGGGTAAAGGGAGGTGCCAGTTCTGGTGTTGGGTGGTGCCGGGCTCTAGTCGTCGTCTTCGTCCTCTTCGTCACTGTCCTTCATGGAGATTCCCCCCATGCCTCCCTCCTTCATGGACGCATTGGCCTCCTCCAGGGTCAGTCTGTTCCTCACCGTGTCATACATCTTACTGTTCAGGGTGGAGTCTAGCACCCCCTGCAGACGGAAGTCACGGTACTTTTTCTACAAGGAGAAGGATGATTTATGAGTAAATTGGTTAGCCGGTACAGAGGGATGATAATATTGACAGTAACTAAAGGCTCTAGAAAGAACGTGTTTCACCGGGTTAGAGGTGGACTACATGGAAATCAGTGATAGTAATTATAAAGAGATGAGGGTCTCTCCAATCACCATCTCCAGCACACTATAACGCCTACCATACCCCTAAGCTACATTTATCAACATCAATCACGTTCCCATCTTGCCATCACGTGATGCGACACTAGTCTCAAAAGAGATTTAACCCCTGGGGTGCCAGTAAGTCTGTAGGCCATCATCAATAAGAATTCTTAACTGACTTGCCTAGGTATATAAAGGTTAAATAAAAAAGTATCAAAAGTTACAGTACCTGGGTTACAGTGCAGGTTATTAACCCCTCCCTGCCAGTGAGTTACCTTGACAATCCTGATGAGGATCTTGAGCTGGTAGACATGGAGCTGCTGGTCCATTCGCTCAGTGAGCCAGGTCCCCAGTAGGTTCATGGTGGCTGTGTACCATTGCTGCAACACACACAAACACAGTGTTCTCCAGCAAAACACACACACACACACATTGACGGAGGCAAACACACACACACACACACACACACACTCTAGCAAACTAGAGCTCTCTGAATATCAAGATGCAACTTGATATGTTTACTAGTGAACACATACATACGTCTTACAAGCAAAACACAAAACACACACAACACACACAGACATTCACAGTATTCTCCAGAAAAACACACACACACAAACACACACACACACACACACACACACACACACACACACACACACACAGAGAGAAAACACAATTCTGTAGTGGTGAATAGAAGCACACACTGAACATGCATAAAATACTGTTTCAGAAAAAACATTATTTCATAATTCCCATTTCTCCAATCACTGCAGGACTACAAAAATCTGAGGGAAACAATTAAATGATTAATAAATTGCCAGGGTATACTAGTAGTAGACATTAGTATTAGTAGTAGACAATCGATAAAATCTTGATGTTTTCTGGCACAAAAATTCTGGCTCCAGTACACTGAGGGACAGAATCTTATATAGTTTTGAATAAACTGAACATAATATGCCATACATAATTTCTATCTGAATTTAAATAAGTCAATTCTTTACTTCAAATGTACATCCAGACTAGAGCTAAAGCCCTAAGACTCTTCAATACTTATTTGCAACATCACAGCGTCTTAGAACATTCCTTCTACATACTGTAACTCCACAGTGTCGTTTCAATGAAATCATGAGAAAATTAGGAAAGCGTTAGGCAGGCAAGGAGCAGACAGTTGTGCTATTTTCTTATACCTTTTCAGAAGATCGTTTCATTCATGCATTCAGAGTGTAGGATAAGATTGATCTAGATTATTCATATCAGAGATCAAGTTATAAGAAAAAAGCACACAAGAGAGGAGTGATGAACCAAGGAAGATAGGAGATAGTCACCTCCCTCGAACGTTCAGAAAAAAATGTAAACTGAGTAATGTGGAGTGAGTAGGCAGGGTCAGGATTGAGGGCCTGGTCAGGAATGAGGGCCAGGAATGAGTGCCTGGAGAGTCAGGAATGAAGGCCTGGAGGCTCAGGAATGAGGGCCTGGAGGGTCACGATTGAGGGCCTGGAGGGTCTGGAATGAGGGCCTGGAAGGCCAGGATTAGACTTGTTTTGGTTGGTTTTTGGATGATTTCACTGGTCTAATTGCCCTAGCTCTAATTTGATTGGACCCAGGTTTGTTTGTCCTGTAGAGATGACTGGTAGGTCAGGAGGTTTTGGATTGGCGCTTGAGGTCAGATATTAGCGGATTGATGCCTGTCCACTTCACATGGTCGAGTTGAGCCTACGTGCGTGCAATGCATGCAGACCTGGAAGGTAGATGGGTGGGTGGCTGGGTGGGTGGATGCGTGCATGCAGAGATTGGTTGGCTGTATGTGTTGTATAGTGGTATGGCAGTATATTCAAATACAGTGCCTTTGGAAAGTATTCAGACCCCTTGACTTTTTCCACATTTGGTTACGTTACAGCCTTATTCTAAAATGGATTAAATAAATAAAAATCCTCAGAAATCTCCACATAATACCCCATAATGACAAACGAAAACAGGTTTTTATAAATGTTTGCAGAGAAGGCCAGCATCCCGGAGTTGCCTCTTCACTGTTGACTTTGAGACTGGTGTTTTGCGGGTACTATTTAATGAAGCTGCCAATTGAGGACTTGTGAGGAGTCTGTTTCTCAAACTAGACACTCTAATGTACGTGTCCTCTTACTCAGTTTTGCACCGGGGCCTCCCACTGCTCTTTCTATTCTGGTTAGGGCCAGTTTGCGCTGTTCTGTGAAGGGAGTAGTACACAGCGTTGCACGAGATCTTCAGTTTCTTGGCAATTTCTCACATGGAATAGCCTTCATTTCTCAGAACAAGAATAGACTGACGAGTTTCAGAAGAAAGTGTTTTGTGTCTGGCCATTTTGAGCCTGTAATCAAAACCACAAATGCTGATGCTCCAAATACTCAACTAGTCTAAAGAAGGTAAGTTTTAGTGCTTATTTAATCAGAGCAACAGTTTTCAGCTGTGCTAACATAATTGCAAAGGGGTTTTCTAATGATCAATTAGCCTTTTAAAATGATAAACTTGGATTAGCTAACACAACGTGCCATTGGAACACAGGAGTGATGGTTGCTGATAATGGGCCTCTGTACGCCTATGTAGATATTCCATATAAAGATATTCCGTTTGCAGCTACAATAGTAATTTACAACATTAACAATGTCTGCACTGTATTTCTGATCAATTTGATGTTATTTTAATGGACAAAAAATATATTTTTTCGAAAACAAGGACATTTCTAAGTCACTCCAAACTTTTGAACGGTAGTGTATGGAAATTAGATTTTTTTTTTTTTTTTTTAATAAATTAGCAAAAAAATATGAAAAATCTGGTTTTGCTTTGCCGTTATGGGGTATTGAGTGTAGATCGATGAGGGGAAACAAACAATTTCATCCATTTTTAGAGTAAGGCTGTAACGTAACAGAATGTGGGAAGTCAAGGGGTCTGAATACTTTCCGAAGGCACTGTAGTAGTATGGTAGTGTAGTAGTATGGTAGTATATTAGTATGGTAGTATAGTAGTACATTAGTATAGTAGTATGGTAGTATATTAGTATGGTAGTGTAGTGGAATGGTAGTATGGTAATATATAGTAGTAGTATGTTAGTATGGTAGTATACAGTAGTAGTATGGTAGTATAGTAGTATAAGGGTATGATAGTATGTTAGTATGGTAGTATAGTAGTAGGACTGAGGCAGAACTCTAAGAGGAGAAGGGTCATGCTAGAAGATGTACACAGGAAGATTATTTGACTTGAATTCATGCCATTCAACATAATGTGCTAAAACAATGCAACATTAGAGATAAGTGCCACTTTCTGAAGAGAGATAAGGCGGTAGGAGTTATGGGGTTAATAAAGAAAGAAAGAATTGAGAGAGAGAGAGAAAAAAAAGTTGTTGAAATGAATAAGTGAAAGATAGAAAGAGAGAGAGACAGATGCAGCATTGGGGAGTGTTGCCAATACATGCAAAGAGATGGATGGAATATAATAGCATTAGGAGGGAAAATAATGTTTATAAAACCACCAAATCTAATCATCAGACACTAACGGAAAAACAAAGTTAAACACTTGTTGCAACCAAAACATCCACAGCTCAAAAGACGTAAACAGTCAAACATGGTAGGGCCAGGTCAGAAGCAACTATACTAACAGCCACACATCAGAAACAGTAGGGATGAGGTACTTTTTAGCAGTGTAGAAATACAAGGAGACAGACAGGGACAGCCAGTGTTGACTTCAAAGATGAAAACAACCATACTTCACAGTAGTACAACACACCTCTCAAGCACAAAACAGCACACCTCTCAAACACACAAAGCCAACACACAGTGACAGCGCTGGTACAGAATGCTACTGCACAAATAATACCTTTCAAACACACTAATACACAGCTAATACACATACTGAATCACTGTACCGCACACCTGTCAGACACACAAAGCCAACACACACACACACATCTGTGCACCACAATACTGTACAGTTTATACATTTCAGGGGTATGAAGCAGACACACATTACCGTAGTACACCTCACGGAAATGGTGGACACATTATTTCAAATGCACCACATAAGGATTACGTGCTTGTAAGACAGTGCTCTCATATCACTGGCTTTTGCCAGACCGATTCAAACGTGAACGTGTACAGATGTAGGATCTTCATTTGATCACCTTGTTGCAGGAGAACGTTCCTGCAATGCTTGGCATTTAAATCTTTGAGTGTTTGAGGTTTAAAAAGGCTTCTGAAGTTTGTATTTTCCACATTGAAATTTTTCCTTACAAAATATGTTTCAACCCCTACAAAAATGTCCATAAATTTTAATCCACAAATGAAGATCCGACATCTGAATTGTATCATATTCAAGATTATTTACATAGAAAATGAATGTTAGTTATTATGTATCCTAGTGTTGGAGTGAATTAGATGATCTGTGCATAATCCCATATCTTTCTTTACCCGAGAGCACTGCTTTTGATAATCCTGCCTGATGGTGCTTGTTTGGATTCTTTGCTTGTAAACAAAAGGGATCCAACCAATTCCCAAAGGTCCAAAAGCACTGTGGCAATGCATACCAGAATACAGTGGGCAGCAGCAGAGGAGGAAGAAAAGATAGAAGAGAAAAGCCACTAGAGGAGGATAATAAAACATGGCCCTCTTCTGTACCAGGCTGTGATAGGTATACACACAGCCCATGGTCTCAAAATGTGACATATCATATCCCTTCTCTGTCACAATTGTTTTGCCACATTTTGGAAACCCCCCTTCCTATTGGTCAGGAGGAGGCATCTTACTTACATCAAATAACCTTTCTATATACACCTCCTCATTGACCTTATCCCGCAGGATGTCCTGAGAGTGGCGGACACAGGTCACGTAACCGTCGGCAACGTCCATCCCAGGCTTCTGTAAACACACCAGAAACAGAAACATTGTAAATCTGTCATTTGTAATATGTAAAATATATTTAAAATATACTAAAGAATATGGAAAATAAATAAAATATTGAAAACTCTGAAATTAAATAATGATGTAATGTACTAAATACAGTTGAAGTCGGAAGATAACATACACCTTAGCCAAATACATTTAAACTCAGTTTTTCACAATTCCTGAAATTTAATCCTAGTAAATATTCCCTGTTTTAGGTCAATTAGGATCACCACCTTATTTTAAGAAGGCAAGATGTCAGAATAATAGTAGAGAGAATGATTTATTTCAGATTTTATTTCTTTCATCACATTCCCAGTGGGTCAGAAGTTTACATTCACTCAATTAGTATTTGGTAGCATTGCCTTTAAATTGTTTAACTTGAGTCAAATGTTTCGGGTAGCCTTCCACAAGCTTCCCACAATAAGTTGGATGAATTTTGGCCCATTCCTCCTGACAGAGCTGGTGTAACTGAGTCAGGTTTGTAGGCCTCCTTGCTCACACATGCTTTTTCAGTTCTGCCCATATATTTTCTATAGGATTGAGGTCAGGGCTTTGTGATGGCCACTCCAATACCTTGACTTTGTTGTCCTTAAACCATTTTGCCACAACTTTGGAAATATTCCTGGGGTCATTGTCCATTTGGAAGACCCATTTGCGACCAAGCTTTTAATTCCTGACGGATGTCTTGAGATTATGCCATCTATTTTGTGAAGTGCACTAGTCCCTCCTGCAGCAAAGCACCCCCACAACATGATGCTGCCACCCCCGTGCTTCATGGTTGGGATGGTGTTCTTCGGCTTGCAAGCCTCCCCCTTTTTCCTCCAAACATAACGATGGTCATTATGGTCAAACAGTTCTATTTTTGTTTCATCAGACCAGAAGACATTTCTCCAAAAAGTAAGATCTTTGTCCCCATGTGCAGTTGCAAACCGTAGTCTGGCTTTTTTATGGCGGTTTTGGAGCAGTGTCTTCTTCCTTGCAGAGCGGCCTGTCGGGTTATGTTGATATAGGACTCATTTTACTGTGGATATAGATACTTTTGTACCGGTTTCCTCCAGCATCTTCACAAGGTCCTTTGCTGTTGTTCTGGGATTGATTGGCACTTTTCGTGCCAAAGTACGTTCATCTCCAGGAGACAGAACTCGTCTCCTTCCTGAGAAGTATGGGGGCTGCGTGGTCCCATGGTATTTATACTTGCATACTATTGTTTGTTCAGATGAACGTGGTACCTTCAGGCATTTGGAAATTGCTTTCAAGGATGAAAGCAATTCTTGGCTGATTTCTTTTGATTTTCGCATGATGTCAAGAAGATGCACTGAGTTTGAAGGTAGGCCTTGAAACACATCCACAGGTACAAATTATGCCAATTAGCCTATCAGAAGCTTCTAAAGCCATGACATAATTTTCTGGAATTTTCCAAGCTGTTTAAAGGCACAGTCTACATAGTATATTTAAACTTCTGATTCACTGTGAAATAATCTGTCTAAACAATTGTTGGAAAAAAATGACTTGTGTCATGCACAAAGTTGATGTCCTAACCGACTTGCCAAAACTATAGTTTGTTAACAAGAAATTTGTGGAGTGGTTGAAAAACGAGTTTTCATGACTCCAACCTAAGTGCATGCAAATTTCTGACTTCAACTGTACCTACTCACACAGTAAAACATATTAAAGAGAATAAATAGAGGCAGAGTTGGGAGGGGAAGGGGTTATGGAAGAAAATGTATCTTCTCTGCACAGCACAGTAAAATCACCCCAAACACATAAGAATGTACTGAATGATATGTACTTCCTTTCAGATCACATATCTCTAATCGTTTGACATTTTACAGATATCAACTGCAGCACACTTACAGGGACATCCACATACTTAGACGCAGCTTTCACCTGAAATTACAGACAGAATGTGACAAGAAAAGATGAGAATTGCATCATTTGCACAGTCACCAATATAACTAAAATAATTGACAGAAAAACAGTTCCATCTACCACGATATTGGATGAGATACAGTAGAGAAGCACAGTCTTACCGTGAATGACATGAAAGATGAGAAGAGAGTGCCTTCATCGTATCGGGAGATCTTCGCCAACAGGGCCTCTAGAATAACCACAAACTGAGAAGAAGTGAGACACACAAACAACAAATAAAAAATCTAATCAAATTGTATTTGTCACATGTGCCAAATACAACAGTGAAATGGTTACAAACAACTAACAAATAGATTTATCCCAGACCACAAATCACAATTCTTCTTTTCTAGTACCACAAAGCAAGCTGAGGCCAACCACAATATGAGTCACGTATTGTTAGGAAGGACAACTTCTATAAGAAAGAAGAATAGTGAGGTGTACCTTAGCCACCATGAGTTGGATCATGTCTTTCACACTCTCCTCAATCAGTTCATCTATTTGGGCGTGGTACTGTTTCTGAAACACCAAAATAACACACAGTTCATCTATTTTGTTGGTACATTTTCAAGTAGGTGTAAGTGATCCCTTGTGGGAATTGAACCCACAACCTTTGCACCACATTCTTACCTCCTGGCCCATCTCCATGGCACACAGCTTGGCGGACTGGTCCTTCGCGTCCACCATCACATTGAACATGGTGCATATTGCTGCCGAGATGCGGAAGTCTGTTCCCCTGCTGCTCTTTGCCAGCTTGGACTCAAATGCCATCTTAGTGCTGCAATACACATCAGTGAACATCTCTATGTAATGTATCATATTTTGTTTGAGGCAGAGGCTCATGTCCAGCCACATGATCGAGAGACACACACACACACCAACACCGACACGACACGATACAACACCGCCTCGCTTCGCTTTCTTAGGAAACTATGCAGTATTTTGTTTTTTATGTATTATTTCTTACACTGTTACCCCAGGAAATCTTAATTCTTATTACATACAGCCGGGATGAACTATTGGACATAAGAGCAACGTCAACTTACCAACATTACGACCAGCAATAAGACTTCCCGAAGTGGATCCTCTGTTTGGCCCCACCACCCAGGACAATGGATCGGATCCCAGCAGGCGACCCAAAACAACGGGGCAAGAGGCAAAGGGGCATGGGGCAAACGGAGCGGTCTTCTGGTCAGGCTCCGTAGACGGACACATTGCCCACCGCTCCCGAGTATACTACTCGCCAATGTCCAGTCTCTTGACAACAAGGTAGATGAAATCCGAGCAAGGGTTGCCTTCCAGAGAGACATCAGAGATTGTAACATTCTCTGTTTCACAGAAACATGGCTCACTCGGGATACGTTATCAGAGTCAGTACAGCCACCTGGTTTCTTCACGCATCGCGCCGACAGAAACAAACATTTCTCTGGTAAGAAGAAGGGCGGGGGTGTATGCCTTATGATTAACGAGACGTGGTGTGATCATAACAACATACAGGAACTCAAGTCCTTTTGTCCACCTGACCTAGAATTCCTTACAATCAATTGCCGACCGCATTATCTACCAAGAGAATTCTCTTCGATTATAATCACAGTCGTGTATACCCCCCCTCTCCCAAAGCAGACACCTCGACGGCTCTGAAAGAACTTCTCATGACTCTTTGTAAACTGGAAACCACATATCCTGAGGCTGCATTTATTGTAACTGGGGATTTTAACAAGGCTAATCTGAAAACAAGGCTCCCTAATCCCTAAAGACCCGGGCTGTGAAAATTCTGGATCATTGTTACTCTAACTTCCGCGACACAAAGAAAGCCCTCCCTCGCCCTCCTTTTGGCAAATCTGACCAACACTCCATTTTGTTGCGCACAGCATATAGACAGAAACTAAAACAGGAAATGCCCATGCTCAGGTGTATTCAATGCTGGTCCAACCGATTCCACGCTTCAAGATTGCTTCGATCACATGGACTGGGATATGTTCCGGATAGCGTCGGACAACAACATTGATGTATACGCTGATTCGGTGAGCAAGTTTATTAGCAAGTGCATCGGTGATGTTGTACCCACGGCGAAAATTAAAACCTTCCCCAACCGTGGATTGATGGCAGCATTCGCACAAAACTGAAAACGCGAACCACTGCTTTTAATCAGGGCAAGGCAAACGGAAACGTGACCGAATACAAACAGTGTAGCTATTCCCTCTGCAAGACAATCAAACAAGCTAGGAGTCAGTATAGAGACAAAGTAGAGTCGCAAATCAATGGCTCAGACACAAGAGGTATGTGGCAGGGTCTACAGTCAATCACGGACTACAAAAAGAAAACCAGCCCCGTCGCGGACCCCGATGTCTTGCTCCCAGACAAACTAAACAACTTCTTTGCCTGCTTTGAGGACAATACAGTGCCACCGACACAAACCACTACCCAAACTTGCGGGCTCTCCTTCACTGCAGCCAACGTGAGTAAAACATTTAAACGTGTTAACCCTCGTAAGGCTGCCGGCCCAGACGGCATCCCCAGCCTCGTCCTCAGAGCATGCACAGACCAGCTGGCTGGTGTGTTTACGGACATATTCAATCAATTCCTCTCCCAGTCTGCTGTTCCCACATGCTTCAAGAGGGCCAAGATTGTTCCTGTTCCCAAGAAAGCTAAGGTAACTGAGCTAAACGACTATCGCCCCGTAGCACTCACTTCCGTCATCATGAAGTGCTTTGAGAGACTCGTCAAGGATCATATCACCTCCACCCTACCTGACACAATAAACCCTCTCCAATTTGCTTACCGCCCCAATAGGTCCACAGACGACGCAATCGCAATCACACTGCACACTGCACTATCCCATCTGGACAAGAGGAATACCTATGTGAGAATGCTGTTCATCGACTACAGCTCGGCATTCAACACCATAGTACCCTCCAAGCTCGTCATCAAGCTCGAGACCCTGGGTCTCGACCCCGCCCTGTGCAACTGGGTACTGGACTTCCTGACGGGCCGCCCCCAGGTGGTGAGTGTAGGCAACAACATCTCCTCCCCGCTGATCCTCAACACTGGGGCCCCACAAGGGTGCGTTCTGAGCCCTCTCCTGTACTCCCTGTTCACCCACGACTGCGTGGCCACGCACGCCTCCAACTCAATCATCAAGTTTGCGGACGACACAACAGTGGTAGGCTTGATTACCAACAACGACGAGACGGCCTACAGGGAGGAGGTGAGGGCCCTCGGAGTGTGGTGTCAGGAAAATAACCTCACACTCAACGTCAACAAAACTAAGGAGATGATTGTGGACTTCAGGAAACAGCAGAGGGAACACCCCCATCCACATCGATGGAACAGTAGTGGAGAGGGTAGCAAGTTTTAAGTTCCTCGGCATACACATCACAGACAAACTGAATTGGTCCACTCACACAGACAGCATCGTGAGGAAGGCGCAGCAGCGCCTCTTCAACCTCAGGAGGCTGAAGAAATTCGGCTTGTCACCAAAAGCACTCACAAACTTCTACAGATGCACAATCGAGAGCATCCTGGCGGGCTGTATCACCGCCTGGTATGGCAACTGCACCGCCCTCAACCGTAAGGCTCTCCAGAGGGTAGTGAGGTCTGCACAACGCATCACCGGGGGCAAACTACCTGCCCTCCAGGACACCTACACCACCCGATGCTACAGGAAGGCCATAAAGATCATCAAGGACATCAACCACCCGAGCCACTGCCTGTTCACCCCGCTGTCATCCAGAAGGCGAGGTCAGTACAGGTGCATCAAAGCTGGGACCGAGAGACTGAAAAACAGCTTCTATCCCAAGGCCATCAGACTGTTAAACAGACTACTACTGCTACTGCTACTGCCAACACACTGTCAATGACACTGACTCTACTCCAGCCACTTTAATAATGGGAATTGATGGGAAATGATGTAAATATATCACTAGCAAATTTAATCAATGCTACCTTATATAATGTTACTTACCCTATATTATTCATCTCATATGCATACGTAGATACTGTACTCTATATCATCGACTGCATCCTTATGTAATACATGTATCACTAGCCACTTTAACTATGCCACTTGGTTTACATACTCAACTCATATGTATATACTGTACTCGATATCATCTACTGTATCTTGCCTATGCTGCTCTGTACCATCACTCATTCATATATCCTTATGTACATATTCTTTATCCCCTTACACTGTGTATAAGACAGTAGTTTTTTTTTGAATTGTTAGTTAGATTACTTGTTCGTTATTACTGCATTGTCGGAACTAGAAGCACAAGCATTTCACTACACTCGCATTAACATCTGCTAACCATGTGTATGTGACAAATAAAATTTGATTTGATTTGATTTGACATACACTGACAACACCATTACATCGAATCCAGCACAGAAACATACACACAACACACACACACACACACACCGTTTGACGCAGTTCTCGATCATGTCGCTGGACATGAGCTTCATGCGGTTCTCCAGGTGTTTGGCAAACTCCTCCTCGGGCCAGTGCAGGTCCCTGATGAAGGTCTGCAGCGCCTCCAGCTTCCAAAACAAGTCCTCCGATGTCCCAGAGCCATTGCTGCACACCAACGGCACACCCAAACACAAACAGGTCAGAGGGCAAAGGTCACAGAAGACAGAGGGGTCAGGGGGGTGTAAAGGAGGATGCTGGTCCTCCACACCTCAACTGCTGGGGTCAAAGGTCCTTTATTCTAACCACACACCGACCGACTGTTCCAGAGTAATGTCCTTCATATTAACTCAACTTATAAATATCAGATCTTCTCTTTAGACGGACAGTCAGTGTGTGGGGGAAATAAATGGTCAGGGTTGACTCCAACATTGAAATAACCATGCTGTAGCACAGGGTTATTATTAACCCTTTAGGTGTGAAGTGGAATCATGCAGGATTGTCACTGCAGATATCTCACAGGCGAGGGAGCGAGGGAGTAGAGAGGTAAGGGAAGGCGTGCCTTGAAACATGGCTGTAATTTTGTGTTCAAAAGTAGGTTTAATTGATCTCTATTGAAATTAGTTTGTTTTGGGTATATACGATCAATCACAGATAATAAAACTCTTGAAAAGCAGCCCCCTCTCTCACCCCCCATGTCCTCAGGCTGGTGGTACTGGGCGGGTATACTACAGTGTAGTAGCTATTAAACACACCATGCAGTCCTGTCTGAAGTTGCTGACATCCTGGGTAGAGCTGACTGAGATAGGGGATGCAGGAAAAGCAGGAGGAGGAGGAGAGTAAAAGAGGACAGGAGAGGGGGCAGATCTCTACTATATTGGATGCCAGCTGCACTGAAGCGTTGGTCGCTTCAGAGCATTCAGCTAACAGTCCACCCACCCAGTTACAACCAGGTGGACTCTCTACCCACCGCTCCACATCCCAACCATAGAAATAGAAACACTAGAATGAAAACACCCGCTAACCACCAGCCCCACCCACCCTATCCCACTGGCCATAGACAGTCATGTGAGCCAGGACCAGTAATATTCATACATAGTGCTGATGCAACTGTGTTTTCTATTAGCAATCAGTGGTATAGTCAACTGTTCATGAGCACTATGGACAAACTACTTGATTCTCTACAGCTAGTGCAATTATGAAAACTGTTGGAGAGAGGAGGAAAGATACACATTGGACAGAAAATTCCAGATGAATTATGTCCACTGCTGCAATAGAGTTCAGTGCAACAAACCCCAACACTTCCAGTGAGAGATGGTTTGAATCTGTATCTCTGTACCTCACAGCTCAACTGCATGCATGTTGAGGGGAAATGAGAAGGCATCAGATAGCCATTCATTTCAAGAACAAACAAGTCTAAAATCTAAACAAGCCTAAACTACTGTATTTAACCCCTTTGCAGTGCTCTTGGCATGAACATGATAGGATCGGTAAGGACCGGTCTGCTTTAATGTTTACCCCAGATTTGATTTGAGGAACGTAAAGTAGTCATATCTGTAATGTGCGTGCCATGCTGTAACCTATGGAGTTGAGAAATAAGCTATTTTCCCTTACATAATGTCTAAGCAGGTCGTTGGCAGAGATATTTCAAAATGTAAATCAATATTTGAATTGTCAATGACCTGTGACATGGGGACCTAGGGGACATCTTCATACCAAGGCAATATGTTGCTGATGCACATAACTCTAAGGTGAACTAGTTGAATACACACTCAGGGACATAGATAGCAGCCATCCATGACGGGGTGGAAAAACTAGGCATTGTTGGAAGGTTAACTGATAGTCCTGCTACTGGCGGCAGATTTGGTACTTTGGGAATTTGGAGGTTGACATTTGGTATTTGGAGATTCACATTGGGCAGATTACTTGTTAAGCTCCTGCAGAAGAGACAGACAAAAAGAACAAAATAAATCCAGAACAGTGGTAATGTAGACACTGCTGCAGATCAAAGCCATGTGACACTGTACAGTAAAAGTAATCAAATCCAGAACACAAGAGGAAAAGTCACAAAGAAACCGATCATCTTCTGACATGATACATGGTATGTAAATACCACACATAAACAAGGGCAACAGTCAGAGAAGCAGATGTTTTCTGAAGCACATAGAAAAAGAGGACCTACTACATTCAGAATAAGCGGTGGATTTCAGAGACACAGAGACACATAGAGTATAAAAGCAGTGGTGAGACAAAACAGCAAAGTTATATAAACACAAGACCGATAGTCTAGAAATATGCATTTTCTTTTGAGGTTTAGAGCTTTGTAAAGAGCTTCCTTTACGAAGAAAGCAAAGCTAAATGTAAATGGAATGACAAATCAATAAGAATTAATTACAAAGTGAAAAAGAGCAAATTAGAAACAAAAACAACACCGGAGAGCTTCTGTCCCTAGCGACATTTCAAAGCACAGACTATGAACGTTAGACCATGAAACAAAAAGGATGGAAATATTGGAGATTGACTTCCATTAAACAGAACAATATACTCTAAAGCTTAGAGCTTCTGACAATAAAACTAATAGTTTTAATAATACCTTATCGTCGTACCATCATATTCAGGTTTAATTTGTTTCTGAAGTTGGAATCACTAATCTCCAAGGCCTTTGTTTCCTAATAAAAGTTGTATTCATGCCTATCGGGATATGCTTTCCTCATCAGAAAAGAAACTGACTGAGGAGTGTGGTGAGGCAGTCAAATTTCATTCAGGAGTGAACAACATGAGGTATAGTAGTCTTGTAAGAGTGTCTCTCTCCTGGCCTCTCTAGCCATCCTAAAATAGCAGACAGTTAGTGAGAGGGTGGATGGTCCCTTACTTTACAGGCACCCAGGACTCTCCCTCACACCCCCTGGTGATAGACTGAGCGATGGAGGACTCCATCAGGTCTACATATCTAACCACAAGGGGAGAATAGAGGTCCTGCAGGTGTTTGTGGAATTTCCCGTTGCACAGGTGATCTAGAAGCAGAAGAAGAGAGAGAGAATAAAGAGATTATAGCAATAAACATTGTTTAATAGTTATATTGTTAATAAACATCATAGAAGAGCAGTGATTTAGGCAGAAGACGGAGAGAGAGAATACAGTATTGATATTATAACATAAATGTCACAAAGGGGCAGGACCAAGCAGTGTTAGTATAGCACAGAACAGTACATGTTTTTGAAAATAATCTGTTCTGAATCACTGTTTCCAAGGTGCTATTCCTGGAGAAATGCCACATCCACCTTTAGCTGTTTAAGATGGGTGAAAACTGGACTTTTGAGTGGGTGGTTAATCTCTTTCACATTCCAAGATATGACAAGGCCATTGGTGTATATAGGAAGAGAAACAGGAAACGTACAGTCCGTGCGGAGGAAGTCGTTAAGCAGCTGGAAGAGAGGGAAGCTGTCCCAGCTCTCAGGAGACTGGATCTCCAGGGCAGCGTCCATGTCCACAGCGTACATGGCCAGGAAGGTCTCAGCGTGCTCCGTCATCAGGTCAGACCACCAGGCAAAGGCCTAGACACACACACACACCACGGACAGGACAGAGACAGAACCAGGGAGGGGGTGAATGTTGAACACAAGCCCCAGTGTGAGGATATGGGGTAGAGCAGGCTGGACAGCGAGGGGGCAGAGCAGACTGGGAAGGATCACACACGTACTGGAGCTAATCAGAGCTCTAACAAACCCCACACCAGCAAAGCACTGTGGAATGATATTATGTGGAGGTAAGTGTACTTGGATTGTTGGCCGTTAAATGTAGTGACTTTATGTGGTTAACTATAGTAATGGATGTCTGTAGCCTTGCAAACCCATGTGTTCTCCAATAATGAGTAAAACCAATCCACAGCTCTTGCTGGTGAAGACTAAAGGGAGCTGGGCTGCTTAAAACCTTAGCTAGTCTCCCACCAATGTGAGAAGAACTTTACAATACATTTATACACAAAGCCAAAAATAGCATGATGATATCATAAAGCTGAGTAATTATGTTGTATTCAGTGATTATTGATAATTCATCTCTAGATTGAGGGAGGGTCACAGCCTGGCGGGGGGAGGGGGGTGCCTTAGGTACCTTTTCTCATGCAGACTGATGTGGAAAACTCCCTACATGCTTTGCTCTCCAGGACCAGGAAGGAGCTCGGGTTTCCACCATTCACATCATTGCCATACCAACAGAACACTCCTCTGTAGATGTGAATGTGACACAGGTCATGTCCATGCACTGCACTCTGCCATATAATAGGAAGTAGGCACACTGACCGAAGACTGCAGCACATAGCTTCTCTAC